>NW_013666205.1:163975-191522 GCF_000517525.1 Limulus polyphemus
AATTTTTCTAATACACCCCTTAAAATCAACCCTTTTCAGAATCTTTTTTTATCCAGGCAATTCTACAATTTTTGGGTGGGGGTGCCTTATGGAACTCTTTCCAGTTTTTTCATCAAAAATATAATGACAATACAGTTTTACAAAATTTGAATTTTTAGGTCCCATTAAAAAGTTTATTGATCTGATACTTGATAGTGATGGTCTATATATGTTATTGTTTTAACTTAATATTTTCAACAGATAACAAGTATTATTGCATAAAAAAGAACTAAATTATCCTGTTTGTTTCAAAAACATGGCAACACTTTCTGATTCTTAAAATGTTCAGTGTTTTTCTGTGTTTACTCATTTAATGAAATCTGAAGTATTACATGCATTTTAGCCATTGTAGTTTTAACAAGAAAGGTTCTATTTTTAGTTTGGATTTGGTTAATTGTAAGAAAAAATTGAAAGGCATTGTGTGTCTAAACTTAGTAATGATAAAAAAAATAATTTCATCCTTAAATGCAGATAGAATTTCATAAAATCTATAGATGGAATCCATACAATATGATTTGTTATTCTTATTAAACTCATTGTCAAAATAATTAGCTAAGTAATCCATAATGGTCTGTTTATTATTCAGTCTGTACAAAAGGGAGTCCAGATAACAGATCACAAAGCTAAATATAAGGAACACAGAAGAGTAAGCCACATTAATGCAGAACAGAAACGAAGGTGTAATATAAAGGTAAGATCCTTCCTTAAAGTTCTGTTTCAGATACTGGTTTTATTTATTAACACAGGTTTTGTGTGTTAGAAAGTTATTAATTCAGAACAGAAACAAAGGTCTAATATGAAAGTTACTTTCTTCCTTAAAGCTGCTGTATTACAAAAGGCTGGTTTTATTTATTAACATAGGTTTTGTGTGTTAAAAACATTTCATTTTGTATTTGAGTCATGTGAATGTACAGAATGTGTAATTTTCATTAGTGCTAGAGGAATGAATATGCTTAGAGGAAGCTTTTTTTTTTCCTATATATGAAATCTACATGATTAGAGGTGAATATTATCCCTTGATACTTCTAGACACAGTATAATGATAAGAAGATTATGATGTCATGTGTCTCAACCAAAACCTTGCATAGATGAGAACAAATGAATAAGTGGTATTAATTCAGTTAAATAAATATACATCCTGTCTTCAAATTTATTCTGAAAGTTTAAAAAATATAAAATTACAACTGTCCCTATTTTCCTTTTGTCATTGGTGTAACTTAATTTGAATTAATAATATTCAGACCCCCTGAAAAAAAAAGTTTTTCAATTTGAAACTGCTTCAAACGGCATTCATGTAGATATGTAAAAGAAATCAGAAAGTATACATTAAAATATATTGTATTTACTCAGTATAGAGCAATATGTAAATATATATAAAGTTTTTGAATAGAAATTGTATGTGGCCATACACTACAAACAAGATTCAAGAATTCTTGAACCACCTTAGCAGACATCATCACATAACAAACTCCCTGGCATGGCATGGCCAGGTGGTTAGGGTGCTTGACTCACAAACTGAGGGTCGCGAGTTTGAATCCCCTTCTCACCAAACATGTTTGCCCTGTCAGCCGTGGGGACGCTATAATGTGATGATCAATCCCACTCTTCATTGGTAAAAAAGTAGCCCAAGAGTTGGCAGTGGGTAGTAATGACTAGCTGCTTTCTCTCTAGTCTTTCACTGCTAAATTAGGGATGGCTAGTGCAGATAGCCCTTGTGTAGCAAAGTGCCAAATTTAAATGAAGCCAAACAAAACAAACTCCCTTTCCTGTACATGATGGTTACCAAGGCACATAACACTTAGTACACAAGAGTGTACTAGTATATATATCTCTGCTATACATCAAACCACTTCAACAGTATATAAATAGGAATTATAGATTGTTTAGTTTCCAGAATGAACAAGATTTTTAATACAAAAGAAGGAAGAAAAACACCTCGCTACAACCAACCTTGAAAATGGGTATGTTGAAAACTTGGTAGAGGAGAAATATATTGGACTACTTTGTACTTCAAGAAAAAATTGTTACATGCTTGAAGAAAATCATCTACTTTTGATCGAAATGAACATAGTAAATGGATACAGTGTTTTACAATTATTGTATGTAAACTAGATGTTAGAAAAACACAGGCTCAAAAAATGGATTTAACACAAAAATAAAATTTAATGGACATCATAGTGTATAATACACAATAATGTGTATGTTAGTGGAGTTTTTTCATTAATTAATGGACATCGTAGTGTATAATACACAGTACTGTGTATGTTAGTGGAGTTTTTTTCATTAATTAATGGACATCGTAGTGTAAAATGCACAATAATGTGTATGTTAGTGGAGTTTTTTCATTAATTTAATGGACATCGTAGTGTATAATACACAGTACTGTGTATGTTAGTGTGTTTTTTTTCATTAATAAATGGACATCGTAGTGTAAAATGCACAATAATGTGTATGTTAGTGGAATTTTTTCATTAATTTAATGGACATCATAGTGTAAAGTACACAATATTGTGTATGTTAGTGTGGTTTTTTCATTAATTTAATGGACATTAGTTTTGAATTAAAGTCCTTCTCAGAGTGATAACAGTGTTGGAAGTGAAGTATTTGTATTATTTGTCCTAAAACTATAACATGTTTCTGATGTCTTATCAAATTGGAAACTGTTTATGCTATATTTTTAACCTCTAGAAGATTCTAGTATCTGATCATACCCTCAGTTCATTTATCTGGTGTGAGAGTAGTTGAAATTTTGACTTTGTACTTTAGGTTTATTATGTGTTGTCAGTAATTTGATTTGTTATAGATTTTTGAGTTTTATTCTGTATGTTTCATTTTGTTCAAATGTGTTTAGTTTATCGTGATCGATAAAATGGTATTTTATCATTGTAATGCATGTTTGAATGTCATGCAAATAATCTAAAACTTGATTGTTATCAACTAATAATTACTGATTATTGTATCCGCAGTTATGCATTTAAACACATGAAAAATAAAAACTCAAATATCATTGAAGGTATATTCAGTGTACAAAAGGTGAGTGTAAGGCACTGTCTGTTTAATAGAGAGAAACTGAGCTAAATGTTTCTTATTTCTATGTTATATTATTATGTTCAGTGTCAAATGCAAAAATTAGGATTCTCATTTTGTAAGCCAAATTAAAAAACAAGTGACAAGTTTATCCTTTTTTTTTTAAACAACAAATAGCCATGCTTGATTACACTTAATGTAGACTGGAATACAACACCAATACAAGAAAATCTGAAAGTTGCTTTTTCTCTCTTACTAGTTGTTATATTTAAGTGTCTACTGATCAACGAAATTTATTTGTAACAAATGCTACAAATATTGATCATATGATGGAGTAATACTGCTTCTGAAATTATTAAAAATATAGCATTAAAGTTGGTTTGAGATGTGATAACAAAATATAATATATTTTTAAAGTTTGCATTTGTGTTCTGGTATTTATTTGTAAAGATATTTCAGTAGTTGTAAATCAATTTAAGATTTGTTTACATTTTGCTTCGCTTCACCATTCTGTGATAGTTATCAAAGGATGAGAATATATTTACTAGGTTTAAGTTACGTTAGCGAAAAAAAAAAAAGGCTAAGAACAAACAGTTTATTCCTCTCTTATTAATGTCTGCCTTATTTTGTAGAAATATTTCTCTTTAACATAACTCATAAAATAATTCACTAAGCAAGAGATTAAAAAGAATTTCTATTTTTAAACTTTTCCAGTATGGTTTTGATGCATTACGTCAACTCATACCTTCTCTTAGTCAAAATTCTCACACCAAGTTTACCAAAGCTGTCATGCTACAGAAAGGTAATGAAAACTGGTTTTGTTTAAACACGTCTTTTATCATTGGTGGTGTTTATTTTGTCTTTTGTATGGCTAATAATGAACAATAATTAATCTTAGTTCTTATTTAAAGAAAAAAACAACAAGACTGGCAACTATGTTTGCTATGAGAAACCTTTGAGATATTAAAACAATTGAGTTAACCTAGTAAATCACCATTATCAGTTTCTGATAGACAAGTAAATGTGAAAAGCTTTACTAGATTATAACTTATAAAAAACATTTTCTAAAATTTATTTAAAAGAATTCAAATTTAATCTAATATTGTATGTAATTTTATTTAAAAGGCTTTCTTGTGACCAAAAAATATTTTAGAATGAAACATTATTGCATAATAAAATCCCATCGTAATGCTGTTTCTCTATTTTAGTTCTCTTTAGAAGAATCACAATACAGCTGGTATTATATATATTCTAAAAAATTATTTTCTTGGAACTTGGCTTCTTTTCCATGACTTTTACGACTATATCTGTTTGTTTTTTTCTTTCCTGCTTCTGATCACTGAAGTCTTTGTTTGACCTCGTTAGTGTTATATTTGAATTATTTTGTTTTTATGTACTTTTCTGATCTGTTACAGATCTTGTTTTCTACCCATTTGAACCCCTAGTGATCCATTTTTCCAATATTCAAATACCTGAACTTTTTTATACCTTTTGCATTTGTAAGTTATTTTGCATCACTGCTTAAACCCATCTAGATGAATGTACCATTTTTGTGGGTGGGGAGGGGGTGATAACAGCAATATTCTACTGTTAATGCTTGCTAGTAACAAAAAATCAAATCTAAGAAATATCAAGTGCAAACAAAGATATAAATTTTGCCAACATTGCAAATACAAAATTTGGAATCCCAATATTACTCCTCATATTTCTTGATATCCTACATAATAACTAAGGTTATTCATAAAATTCTGTATAGAATGTGTTGGGTTTTTAAGCTCATTTTGTATAAAATTTCCTCTACAACATAATCAATCGATTATGTCAAACAGTTAAATCTTAAAATACATTATGTTTTCAATGTGTTCTCATATTTTTCAACTATTCTTTGCAGTCAAGCACATTTGTGAGAAAACTGAAAATTTTTTCTCTTCTTGGTCAGGTTGGATACCTTTGGCAAGCTTTGTATTCAGCAATATTTATTTCGAATTCCCCTATGGACTTTTCCCTGCTGTTGTTCTTATTTTCCTTGATAAGTTTCTGCATCTCAAGAAGTAATTTCAAGATGATAAGAAACTAATGAGATTTGTTTTTTATTGCTTTAATATATTAGTCAACAAAATCAGCACATCTTTTACAGTTTCAGAAGTTCATTAGATCTGATTTGTTTGGTTTATTGATTCTGATGGTTTCTCATAAAAAATATGCTAAATTTGAACAGTGGAACTTCTTGCAATCCTTTATTAAGATTCCAATTTTAAAGTTTGTTTGTAACATACAAAACTTTGATTCGTTAATGTTAAAACTTACACAACAATGATCTACTTACCACGTGCTACAAGCTCTTTCTCTCTCTCTCCTTCTCTTCTCGTTGCCAACACAGCAACCTCCACGAGGAAAATAAACAATCAAGCGACTCAGTTGCCTTAAGCCCATATGACACTTCCCCTGTTGATTCAAAATTTTCTTTTGTTCTTTAATCACACATGGGGCGAAAAGAAATAATAGTTTCTGAACATCCCAGGTTAGCTTTTAGACTTTTAATTTGTTAAAGCTTGAAAGTCCTTTAAACCTAAAGTCCTATCAAGAAGATTTGTTAGGAAACAATATTATGATTAGGTTGTGGTTTAAGTCTTTTTGTTTGTCAGTTGATGTATCTTCTTTTATTTATGGTGATAGGTCTCTCTCTGTGGTATTTATAATAAGGGATTAGATATTTTTCACTTGGAAAATTTCCCATGGATTTTTTTTTTACTGGTTTCTTATTGCCCAAAGTTTGTGAGTTGTGCTGTTTATTTGTTCAATCTGATAGTATCTGGATTTCTTTGTTTTGTACAATTGCATAATGTACTTTATTACTAGCACCATGTTTTGCCCTGAATTTTAATCATAATGAGACAGAATGTTTTGCATTTTTACAGTAATGAAATGATTCCAAATGCTAAAATAATTATTATACATAATATTTGTCTTTCAGGTGCTGAATACATTCAATATTTAAAATCTCAAAAGCTACAACAACGGGAAGAGATTCAGGCTCTTCAACAAGAAATCAAAAGTTTAAATGAGGACATATGGTAGTATTATATTGCTTTAAATTGTATAATTTTATATTGTGTATCTCTATCAACCATAGTGTCTACCACATGTTACATGCATCTCTATCAACCATAGTGTCAGTCATGTTACATAGTCTCTATCAACCATAGTGTCTACTACATGTTACATAGTATCTATCAACCATAATGTCTACCACATGTTACATACGTCTCTTTCAACCATAGTGTCTACCACATGTTACATAGTCTCTATCAACCATAGTGTCTACCACATGTTACATAGTCTCTATCAGCCATAGTGTCAGTCATGTTACATACGTCTCTATCAACCATAGTGTCAGTCATGTTACATACGTCTCTATCAACCATAGTGTCAGTCATGTTACATACGTCTCTATCAACCATAGTGTCAGTCATGTTACATAGTCTCTATCAACCATAGTGTCTACCACATGTTACATACGTCTCTATCAACCATAGTGTCTACCACATGTTACATAGTCTCTATCAACCATAGTGTCTACCACATATTACATAGTCTCTATCAGCCATAGTGTCAGTCATGTTACATATGTCTCTATCAACCGTAGTGTCTACCACATGTTACTAATTTGTATATGTTGTGACCTTAAGTAAGAACATGTTCTGAAGATCTTAAACCCTATATATTGACATCCACGATATAGCATTTTCTGGTGAGATTCATACTAATTTTTGTTCTCTTTTTACTGTGGAAACAAGACTTAACAAGCAAGTGTTTTTATTCAGTTTGTTCCAACAACAACTGCCAGCAACTGGTGCTCCCGTGATGCATTCTCAGTCAACCAAACTGAAGGAGCTATTTGAAGAGTATGTACGGCAAAGAACACTTCAAAACTGGAAGTTTTGGGTTGTATCCTTCTGAGTGAAAATAGTTTTTCAGTGATATAAGCTGACTTTTTGATCTGAACTTGTTTACAGATAGCCTATCTATTGAGAGAGATGTGCTGTAACAACCTAGCAAATATAATTTACTGCCTAGTGTAATCTGAAATGATTGAGTTCTTGTAGATAATTCAAATTACTGTGGACACTTAATCTTATATCTTTAACCATTTTATATAATTTTTGTTTAGTGGAAGAATATGTGTGTAACAAGGAATGATTTAATACTCAGATGTTTTTTACCTTAACCAACTTACAGTTCAGTTTAATAATGGAACGTTTGTTAGAAACGTACAACAACAATGTCTCCACTGCTAATGTGGACGAATTCTGCAGAACTGTACTGGCTTGGTTAGATCAACACTGTTCTCTTAGTACTTTAAGACCTGGTATATTATTTATTTATATTTTAAATTTATATTTGTATTAATCAAAATCATTTAGTTATTAATGATAGTGTAAATATGTAAATACTTGAGATGTGCAAACAGTAAATAAGGAAAAAATACTATTGGAAAATGTAGTCTGAAGGGGAAAAAGTTTAATATTATATATATATATATATATATATATATAAATAAGGAAAATATTGTAATCTATAGAAATGAAAATTTCCCTTTGAAATATTATTCTTGAGGGACTGATTACTTCTAATAAAAGGTACAGTGTGACTTGCCCCAAAAAGGTAATATTTTTTAGAGGGAAAATACATTTTAATGTAGTAGGTAGAACACAAAACCAAAATCATTATTTAGAATATAATAGTCACCATATCAGGGTGGTTAACTGAAGAGTTTCTGGTATTTATATCCAATTGCTAGAAGTCTTTAAGTTTGTAAAACTTTGATGGTTTATAAGTGTAGAAATCCATGTGCAATAAGTGAATAGACAGAGTGGAAAATTAAACTGATAACTTTCTTAAAGAATTAAATGAAGATCTGGCTATACACAGGAAGTGTTATGAAGGGCAAATTATATCAATATATATATATAGGTATTCCTTCATGATCTTATATGCTAAATTAAAAGTATAAAAAACTGTAGTAGTAAAAAGTGGTTTAAAATTCTGACACATCTCTTTCTTGGGAACACATAAAAAGTATCAGAAGTTAATGTGATCATTCTCTGGAAACATTCTTATTACTATTTCGCTATAAAAAAATTGCAACATCTCACAGATTGTTTATAATGGTAGTATCTATAAAACTGCAAGATGTTTTCTTCACTGATTACGAACTTAGTTGAATACCTATGTTTGAGTTCATTATGTAACCAAACTTAGAAAGATCTAGATAAATGACATTTTACAAAAGCATTGGAATGGTTGAAAAAATATACACACACACATAAAAAAAGCCACTTGGTTATGGTAGTGCTAATTTAGAATTAAATTTATCTAAGAGATCACTCCTTTCTGCCATTTGGTAAGTTTTGAAGGCTGTACTCCAATGCTTACCTAATAACAGTCATGGTTATTGCAGACTCAGTATGGGGTGGAAGGGCTGTAATACATAGAGAACTACTGGGAAAAGGATTTTGGCTAAATGAAAGTGAAAAATAATGGACAAGTAGCATTTGGCAAAAATAACATAATGAAGTTATGATTTTGCCCTAAATTCATAGTGCTAACCCAGTTCACTAATGAATCAGCAGAAGGCTGGTAGGCAGTGTTAACTAAGAGAATATAAAATTTAAGGTGTGGAAAATGGCTCTTAGATTTCAACACTAAACATTCTAAAGTGAAGAAAGATAAGATGCATTTACTCAGTCTGGATCAGTAAACTGTGGACCTATAGTAAACACAGTAAAAGAGGCAATCTGGTTGTTGTTTAATACAATCAAAATGATGAGTGATAATCTAAGTAATATCAGCAGATAATATATTTCATTAGTAGAATGTAGTCCTTTTTGTGTTAGCTTAAGTAAATCATAACTAGGGATTTAAAGATGGTGTCAGACTTTCTAAATTTTGCTCTTTGTTTTCATGGTATAATTACTTACCTGTGTTAGATCTTTTATACCTCCCATACAGTCTACTTCAAAAATCTAAGGTGTTTAGCATTAAATGAAGATACTTTATTTTTTTGCCCTTTTTCTGTTGTTTCTATGCTGATATCTTTCTTAGATTATATGTAGAACGACTGCTGATATATTGTGTTAACAACTAAAACTGTTAAGGTATAATTTTAGAAAGAATGGATATTATTTATGAAAAATGTTCATAACTACAAGCTCTAAAACATTTGGTTTTGAAACAGTATTTAATACTACCTTAAAAAAAATAACTTGTTCAAATTGAATAATTTTTTTCAAATCCATTACTCTTTCTCGAAACTTGGTATTATATTGGTTATATAGATTTTTAATTTACCCTGCTTTTCTGTTTATGATGGAAAAGGAATTACTTCAAGGCTGAAAAAAAAAATTAATAGGTTTTGTGTGATGACATTCCATAATTGAAATGATTTGATTTGTGATGTGAAGGTACTCTTTTGGAAAAGATAAATTATAAACTTGAGTGTATCATTATGAAATTCAGATTACTTTTGATTGAATTAAAAGGCTACATTTACTTGCAACATAACCTTGAAACTATTATTTATTTTCTCACTCCGTTGTTACCAGGTGTTCTCAGCTCTCTCTGCCATCTCAGCACCTCCACCAACATCTTGTCAGATCCGTCCAAAATGCCAGATGAGGCCACAAGAGCAGTTACGAAGAATGAACCACAGTTTTACTCTTAGCATTGTTATTTAACTGGTACTAAAGAATTTGTTGCTTGCTTTCACAAATTTTATTGCTTAAATTAGTGTACTTGTATATAAAATAGCACATTTTAAGTGTTTTCTATTCTATGTATAGATATATAAATACATATAATAAAAGTTAGTATATGGAATTTGTATGATAATGACTGAATAACACTACTTAACAGTAAACTTGTAATAAGGTTGTGAGCTATTGGTTGCAGTACAAACTTGGGCATGTCCAACTAGTTGCATATAGTTTTATTTCATATTTCTATGCCAATTTTTTCTCTTTCAATCTTTATATATTTGTCAACAACTTCATTAATCTAATGGTAGCAATTAGTTGGATTGTGTTTCAGTTTTTCTAGTCATGAGTACCTTTCGTCTTTGTACAATCACACACACAAAAAATAACTTCTGCGCCAGTAATATAAGTGGTGGTTTTCTTCTGTATACAATTGTAAAAAAAGCCTTGTTTAAAGAATTTCTGAAAACATGTATATTGGAAATGATGTAACTGAGACAGTCTTAAGGTTAAGGTTCATTATCTTGAAAACATACTTTATGAAATAGTTTTGGTTGATTAGAAATTGTTCAACATTCAATTCTTGGGATTTTTTTTTTTTTTTTCACAATTGTATTCTGGCAAGTACTAATTGTAGACAATATTGAACTAACAATCCTTGTTTATTTTTTATGTCTGTTAATAAATATGAGAAAAAAATTTTTAAATATTAATTATCAAGATTTATGTTTTTTTTAAGCAGAAGTCCAATACTTAACCAGCTAGCTTTGAGCAACTTTAATGAAATATTTGTTTATTTAAATATTATAATATGGAACTTTTTTATATATTTTTCACTTTATAAATTTTTTATTAGAAATGATCCAACAAATATAGTTGTTTTTGAAGATCATTTTAAGTTACAATATTCAAATTCCAAATATCAAATGTAGAAATGGCAGTGAGTAAAATGTAGAATTTGTGGGTTTTTTTGCTTAGAATTTGTATATTTTTCATTGTATGAAGTTACGTTTTATATATAGTTAATAGATTCTTTATAGCCTTGAGATGTCTTAGCTAGCAGAGACATTTTTGACAGATTTGTGTCCATTTGTACAGCATAGTTTTACCAAGTTACAAGCATTAACGTTGGTGTTGATCATGAACAGTGCGAGTTTAATATTAATGGAAGTTGTAAAATTCCAAATAAGAGTTATTGTTCATTAAATAATATATAATTTGTTTTCTTATTTGTTGCCTAGATATATATGAAAATTATTTTGAGGGTAAAATTTTATAAATATTCGCATATTATTCCAAAATTGGATTCTGTTAATACATTAAGATAAGTAATATGAAAAAAATATATTAAAAATGTACTGAATTACACTTACACTTGTTTGCTTATGTTAAAAATTTTATAAATTAATACCTTTCAAGCTGTAAATAAAAAGTTTAAATAACTTAATAACCAAAAGATAAAAAAAATTTTATTGACTATGTGTTTGATTATAAATATGAACCCCTGTTGGAGAGAAAATGAATTTGGTTTCAGTACTAAGTTGTACTTTATGGCAGTGGGAAAGAACACAAACATGTTGTTGTTTTAATGGGAACAAATGTAAACAGTTATTTTGTGTGAATATTTTTATTGTTTATTTTTATATAAAGTGTTTGTTTTTTCAACTTGCTCGTCAAGAGAAATAATTGCACACATATATGACCTTTTAAAGCTTTGTTTTCAGATGTTACAAATTTATTCTATTGTTATAAAATGACAGTTTTCTATAGAGTAGTGATTCAATAACCATGGATGGTTTTCAAGTTGCATTATAATTTGTCGAACTTAACTTGACGAGTTTTTAAAAGGTAAAAATACGCAGATATTAAAAGGATTCATTGAGTATGCTAATAAATATTTTTTTTCTTAACACTTTTTAATATCTACAGAATTAATTTATGTAAGTATAAATAACATGAAAAACATTTCTCCTGTAAAATCAACAATCAAGAGATGGAAATAATAGTTTAACACTGATTTCATGAAGTTGAAGGTTAGTGTATAAATACTGAGTATATACACAATAGTAACTTACTTCGAAGTGTAAAAGTAGCATCAAATATTTCATAGATTCACTTTCACCAGAAAAAAAAAAGAATTTAAATTTCCTTGTTTAATTAAATCAATCAAGTATGCCCTATTATATTTAAGTACCATAGTTTAAATTAATTTATTTTTAAATAATCAGAAAAGCTGCTGGTTAAATGTATGTTTGCTGTTAAGGTAGTATAGCCTGGTGTTTAGGGTGCTTGACTCTCAATCTGGATGTTTGAATCCAATCACTGAATGTGCTTGCCCTCTCGGCCATAGGGTTATTACATGATGGTAAATCCCACTATTTTTTGGTAAAGAAGAGTAGCTCAAGAGTTTGAAGTGGGTGGTGTTGATTAGCTGCCTTCCCTGTAGACTACCACTGCTAAATCAGAGATGTCTAGTGCAGATAGCCCTTGTGTAACTTTGCACAGAATTTAAAACAAACCAAACTTAAAGTAGTTGTTTCTTTAATATATCTAATCTTCTGTAACAGAAGATAAATTCAACTGTATATCTTGTAGTAACTTCATAAAATTAGTGTAAAATTTTTTTAGACATAACCAAATTTTTTTTTATTATTAAAAATGTCCATGGCCTAGTGGTTATTGTTTTGGACTGAGGATCTAGGGGCTCATGGTGCAATGCTTTTGAATATGCTTTGCACTTACAACTGTGAGTTAAAAAATAGAAAGTAGGTCCCCTTAATTGGTTTAAAGCCCTTGTGGGAACAGATGCCGTTACTTCTCTCTCCTCTTGTCAGAATTGCAAAATTACCAATGGCTTTACTTAAATCTCGGGATTTTCTGGCATGGCTATTTAGACTGTAAAAATATTGCCATTCAGATCTTAAAATTCCAATACTATTTAAAATTAAAATATAGGTTGCAGATTAGACAAGTTTACTTATTTTTTTACACACATCTAGAGTGTTAATGGTCAGTCAAAGAAGTATGTAAATTGCAATGAAGTTGGTGATACATCATATGTATATCTTAGAGTGAATCTCTTAAAAATTGACATTCATTTACAAGAGTCATACAATGGAGTTGTTTTTATATATATATACTACCATTTTATGATCAATATCTTAGTTCTTAAGTAGTATATATTTCCAGAAATAAAGGTTTTAATTCATCTACACAATACAAGTGATAAGTGTTGCCAAGTCTGCTTATAATGAGTAGAATTGGCTTCTTTGTTTTAGAGTTGCAGGTTACATTTTTTGGGCTTGTTTTATTCAGAGGTTGCTCACTTGGGCTTTTTTTTGTAATAGTTGACTTCAAAACACAGTAAAATGGTTGTAGGAGTGGTTTTGGTGATTGAGTGGGTCAATGAATAGTCTACACATCATTAGAATTTTAGTATTATCCTATCCAACTCCTATTCAATTAAAAAAACACAAGTGCAAACTTTTTGGCCTGCCCACTTGAAACATTCTATATTCCAATTAGGCCATGCAAATTATCATTTTGAGGGTAAGCCATAAAAGAACAGTTTTGATAACGGTGCTGGTGGTTTCGAACAGCAGTGCCCACTTATTTTTCTCACGAGACTTGGCTACACTGCAAGAGATGTTTTGCTGTAGCTAAAAACTAAACCTCTCTGTAAATTATCTTCTTGTAGTTTTTGTTTTTTTAATGACAAAATAAGTCAATTAAAAATTGCTTATGAACAGTGTTGTTAAAAATATGGTAATTAATATTCCACATAGTTTTTGATAATTTTTTCAAATTTTATATATTTATGTTTTTGGACACACTTTTTCAAAATGTCATAAAGGTTATGTCATTACACGTATATCGGTATTAGGCCTTTCTCAAATGGTATTGTATTGGTGTATTATCAGTAAAAACTTGCATAATAGTATGAATTCAAGAATGGGTTAAGAACTATTTATGGTGAGGTGTTGACATGTGCTTAACATTTCCTTCAAAGTTGGGAGATAAAAATGGAGAGGGGATCGTATAAATGCATTCAGAAATAACCACGACAAGAGAGAGAGAGAGAGTTATAATTCCCAATCAATTTCCTGGGAACACAAGGTTATACAGTAACTTGGTGCTACTTTTATACTTATTTATTTTGTATCTTGGATATGACATTAAAAAAAAAAAGCTCAACACAAATAACCACTGCTCTACCTAAGTTATGCATCTGTGTTTCTCTATACATAAAAAAAAGAATAGCATTAATAAATTAAATAAGTCATATCTTGTATTTAAATATAAGCAATGTATCTTGCTGCACAAAAAATGAGAAATCCAGTCAGACAACAATCTGTTTCATGTATAGATGTTTATTATTGAGCATGGTAGGCTAGAAACAGCTACCAAAATAAATATACGAATCCCAGTTCCAGGCCAAGTCTCAGCCAAGTCTTGTGGCTGTGGCTTGGCATGGCAATGGAGAACTTAGACAAATTACACATACTTTGTTACTAAACCCAGACTGCTATTTCTGAAGTTTATATACAAGTTCAACCAACCTTACTTTATCAAATAATATGGCTAAAAGAAAAATCAATATGTTAAGGTTTTTAGAACAAAAGTAACCATAAAAAAAATGATATGAAAGGGAGGGGAAAGAGAGTTCATTTTACAAATTTAAAAGTTTTATTTCTTGCTATCTAAATTCCAAAATGATAATGAGTTTGTGATCAATGTATTGAGATTTCTACTAAACTGTTTTCTTTTAATAAATGCATGTATGAAACTTTTACACCACGATCACCCTCTGTAATACATACACATACAATAAATTGACAATTCTCAGTAATAACCATGATTGTTTAGCAAGACTCGTATAGCCTACATTCCTATACACAAACTGTACAAATGATGAAGACTTGTAAACACTCCACGATTCTGGCCATTTTAATAGATATTAAATTATATTCTAGTCACAGATGGAGTAAAGTCAAGTATCTTCTTCAGAGAAGATACAATTTCTTAAGTAAATATATTTCTGTGCAGATGTCTGATGAGTGCTGATATATACAAAATAAATAGTACTGCAGTCTCTGATGGGAATCTTTCTTCCCATGTGTGTGATATATGTTCAGTTTATTTAACGTGCTGTGATACGTTTCTCAAACAATAAAGCATAACTTTTCCTATATAACATTTTAACAGACCTATCCCCAATCATTTCACAATGCTCATGACCTATACACATGCTGGTTTGTGACTGTGGCCTTAACATGGACCCAGAGTGGCAGTGCACGACTGGAGGACTTCCCTGATATGTGGTTTTGTTCTCGTTGCCTTTACCAAGTTGGGCTAGAGAAGATAATTTGAGGACCTAGAATAGGTTAACAGCTCTTCACACAACTGCTTCCATCACGTGACAGAGCTGCATCAAGATCTGGATGTGGACTGGCAGGCAAGAGCGACGATCATGAGTAACGGGGTCCAAGGACAGCCAAGACAAGGCATTGTAACCTTCAAGAACATACCTGAAAGGAAATATAATAATTACGTTACTTTCCATCGTGCTGAACAAGGTAATTTGATAAATAAAACCCTTTTATTTAACAGTACTTACAACTAGCTAACCTTTTTTTTGTCACCAGTACATCTCTCACAAAAAAAATTTTCACTATCACCTACATTCTACCTTTCTCCTTCTGAAATATTCTGCAGCAGTATTATCAATTACCATATGACATTACAATTATACACAGTCTGCAAAAACAGGGACTTTACAATACATATCCCTCTCTAACATAAAAAGTAGTTTTATGGAAGAAAACGGTTGAGTTGATGATATATGCCATTTCAGGAAAATAAATGTAAAATATAGAAAATCCTGTATACGTTTAATAAAACACATACTTTTTCCCAATTTTTTGAATACTACCAAGGTCAGGACTGAGTAACACAGGTGATAAATTATGATTTCACTTACTTACTGAAACTTAAACAAGCCACATTATACATCTTCACACTGCCCAGGAAAAGTGGAATAAGCAATAGAAAAATAATCAGTGTAAGTGGAGGTAGTTGAAACCATGCTGGTAAGGTTCAAAATCAGAAATAAGGTAAAACCTTTTCGTGATGGGTACCTCTTTAAACCCTTTTCTAGACAAGTCATTGTGTTACATTAAAAGTTTAATTAAACACCTTTAATATCAACGTATGTGAATGAAATTAACATTAAAATGTATGTTTTGATTCAAAGTTTTATGTTATCTAAGTTTTGACTCCATTATTTCAAGAGAAACCTTTAAAAAACTATTTAAATTTCAGATTTATTGTCACGTGACCAACAAGCTATGAAAATTATCTACCTTGGCTCTCTGTATCTTCAATAATACAATGGTAGTTGAGTAGAGATACTCTAGACAATAAAATGCTCAATAACCTTTTGACTCACACATTTCAAAGTTCTTAGAATGAATACAGTTGAAACAAGTGATAAATGTTTTCAACCCCTGACAGGTACCACTCCCACCTTCAACAGATTTGTTTGAGTTTTATAGCCTACATAGACGTTACATAAACGTGTGTATTGTCATTAGAAAGAACGCATTTTACACTATAATCTAACAATGGTTATTTTGAAATTGGCATGCAGTTTTCATCACGGAGTACATGTAACTGACTGTAGTATTGTTGGCTGTTTGATCAACTAAAGCACTTACGGTTGTTTCTTACCTCAATATGTTATAATTAGAGATACAGTTAACTTGTATTTAGGTCTTACTTTTATATTTTAGTTAATTATGTTTTAAAATGCATAATTGAAAGGTTTAAGCAGTTTTTAAACATACACCATTCTTTTGCAGCAGTTCTCAAGACTTAAGATATTACAAGGTGAACTAAAATTTTTCCAAAGGGTTGCATGTCTCCCAGAAACACCATAATATGCCTCAAGGGCACCACTAACTTGTGTTGAGATAAATAAGTGATAAAGGACAAGAAAAACAAATAAAACATAAAAATTTAACTATATGTGAAAAGGAAAAGACCCAAAATTATGAATATAATCAAAACAACATCTGTAAAGATATTCTCCAAAAATTAAAAGGCATCTATTTTTTTCTATTTCCTAATTTTAATTATTTCATTGCATTATACATTGATGGTAATAGCTTAAGTTAGTGATATGGTAGAGAAAATGAAAAATAAAATGTAAACGTTTACCTTAAAATAACTTTTGATATTCATTTATGAGGCTCTAGAGGTTATGCAAATGAAATATGAAAACTATAAGATGAAGAAAAGTATTTTTATACTTAAAATGACCTTGTACTCAAATTATTTTAAGAGCCTGAGTCCAAATAACTACTATAGCTAAATAATATTTTTATTAGAAAGATGTAATTAGAATAATGTCATTTTTTGTGTACAAAATATTTATAAACTTTAACAAAATCTTACGAGATTATAGTACTTTTGTTACATAAATGTCCTTCCCTAGTGGAGCAGATGGTAATCTATCTGCCCGTGTTTAAAGGGTTAAAGGAAGCAAAGACTAAAATCAGATACATCAACTCCTGGAGAAGACAAAGGTCAAGTCCAGGAGGCCATAATGGTACATGCTAGGTTTGGTAACAACTGGTCCAGATGTTTGCCAGTTATAAGCAGACATATCATTTTGTCAAACAATGTTTTAGCTTAAGTTTATCTATAATTGTAGGTCAATGACACAGTATGTTTAACATAAGAAAGGGTCAAAGTTTTTGACCCTTTTTGTGTTTTAGTTGTACATATCTTATATTTCAACAACATAAAAGATAAAGCTCTTGTTGTAAAGAAGTTTTGTACCTGAGTACATCAGTGGTAAGATTTGAGTCGAGTGGATGACAGTTTCGTATGTGAGGATTGGAGTGGAGTAGATCCTCAGAACTCTGCTGCACTGCTGGAGAGTGGATTAACAGGGCTGACTGTAAGAAAACTAGAGCTGTTAATAACTTAATAGTGCAACCCAAACTCAGCATATTATTCTCCTGAGTTTGCTACTACATACCCATGTTAGTATGGAATATCTTTCAAATTTTACAATTTAGTAGTTTAAACTCTAGACCAACCCTTTCTCAAACCATATACAGTTCTTTATTAAATACAAAATTCAAACAATACTTATTATGTTGTATTATAATTATAATGATCAACTTCATTACCTACACTGACACTAACATATGGTGATGATCAACTTCATTACTCACACTGACACTAACATATAGTAATGATCAACTTCATTAGCTACACTGACACTAACATATGGTGATGATCAACTTCATTACTCACACTGACACTAACATATAGTAATGATCAACTTCATTACTCACACTGACACTAACATATGGTAATGATCAACTTCATTACTCACACTGTCACTAACATATAGTAATGATCAACTTCATTACTCACACTGACACTAACATATGGTAATGATCAACTTCATTACTCACACTGACACTAACATATGGTAATGATCAACTTCATTACTCACACTGACACTAACCGACAAATTACAAATATAAGTTAACTTTTTTTTTATCACCAACCTTAAGGAAGACAGGACATGAATCTTTGAGATGAGGACAAGGTGACCAGAACCAACTGGGTAAAGGTCCAGTCTGTGCAGTGGACACATAATAACCTAAGGCTAATGGCTGCTGTAATAGCTGAAGTGGTTCCTCTTGTGCATCAACTCCCAAGCTACCAGAACTCTAAGGAAAAGATTAACAACAGAAATGAAGATAAGCAGAAACATTAATAAGAAAATATAACATTTACCATACGAATTCCGTATAATTATAGTGCTCAGCAAATACAATAAATTTTATATTTTTTTAAAGCTTTTTTACAAAAAAAAAAAATCTTCAGCGATTCTTCTTTACAAAATGTACTTGTGTACTATGATGTGTGATATCACTTGTCGATAATGATTTTATAGATAGAACTTTACCTACAACTGATCTTATGCATAAAGTTAATACAAATACATACAAAAACTAAGGTTTCTTACCTTAAATTTTAATATATATCTATAGTAAGACAAAATCAAACCTTGCAGTCACATACCCTAGTAACTCCACCGTGTGGAAAAGGTGAATGTCTACCACCAACACCACTGGGACTTCCTAGTTGAGAAGCAGAATCTCGGCGTGGAGAACCAACTGGACTTTGTGTTGGACTCTCTGTCCATCTAAAAAGGTCATTAATATCTGGGCCAACATTGATATCATCATCATTTAGAGCCTGAAAGATGTCATCATCTCCAAAAGTTGTGCCCAGTGGCTCAATATGCTCTTGATGAAATGCTGCTTGTGTGGACTACAGACAGAAAATATTGTATTAAATGATTATTCCATGGTCTTTGAATTTAACAGATCACAAAAAGCTACTTGAATTACGATAGGCCTTTTCTTGAATTAAATATATCTGTTGAATAATGCAAGAAAATAATAAGCAGTTTTTTTATTTTAAAATAATGGTTTTTAATAAACAAAGTTCCTCTGCCATTGAGATCTAAGTTATAAATTATGCACAAAAAAACTTAAAAATAAATTCTTTTTTCATAATTAAGAGAACCCTAATGTCATGAACCAGCTAGAAGTGTAACTGGTAAAACTACAAATGCTAACGTTAACATTAACTTGCCCATAGATGCTGAGGAAATTTTTGAACCAAACTTTACAAATTAATCGCATATTCTAAACACTTTAAATAACACTCCCAAACTAAAATGCTGAACATACTGGTCTATAGTCATATATTATTTCTTATGTTTCTGAACAACAGGCCTTAATTAAAATAAACCACAAAAACCTGCTAATTTAATTTAGATTCAAAAACATTTCCTGTTGTTTTGATGTCAAATGGTTATGATGAAAAAATAAATTATAAAAACATTTCCTTTCTAAACCAAGTAATGTTGACTAACTTCAGAACCTGTGCATCTGTATTTAATGTTCAAGTAGCTTCTTTTTATACCTAAATACGAATGAAAATGTTTCTTAGTTGAAAGTTGGCTTACCAATTAAGGTACTATTGAAACATTAGTTGGATTTTAAGGCCAACTCAATGATCAAGTAACTAGGAGCACATGAAATTCTATATGAGTCTATCTTTTACTGCTGATACCACAATGTTTTTCAAAGTTTAAACTTTATTGCTTTATGCCCTATTTTTATTTATTTTTATAACATTTGTTAATTTTTTAAAAGCAGTTTGCAGCTATAAACTTTACACATTACTATGTGGACATTGCAATTACTATTAGGAAAGAATTTATAATATTGTATGGTTAGGCTAAAATGTACCTGGGCAGTAGCTGAGGTTGGGAAGACCAATATGTGAGTGCAACTGGCATCCTCTGGTGTACTAAGATCACAAGAATGGCAGCTACTACTAAAATGATCATCAGGGGTGAATTCTCCAGGCATGATACGAAGTGCTGAGTCGGGCTCTAAGGAAACCAGACATGCCGAAAGGATACAGGGTGTGTCAGCAGGTCCCAAGACAGCACACTGCCGACACAGTTCCCACAGGTGCCGGCTGTACTGCAACAAAGACCGTCGACTCAAGAGAGCTGCCCAGTCTTTCAGTTCACCATGACCTAGGCGACCCAATCGACCAACCACCAGCCGCCACGGCTGGACTGTGGAAGACATCACACCAAGAAGGAAGTTAAGAAGTTTATGGAGGCCCATCCCTCGGGAAGATGCTTTTTTTCTTCTCGTTCTGTTGATTAAAGGAAAAAAATATACCACATGCACTATAAGAAAATTCAATCATAATCTGCTAGTATCTAAGTTTCATGTCCTAGTGGGAAAAAAAAAGACTTTTAGTTTTGATAAACTCCAATAAATTCTTATTTCACAGATAAAAAAACATAGGTGTAATTTTCCTTCCTAACTCCCAATGAATAAATGTAGCAGAGCAATATCATCAACACCACAATTACTTCTATTTTATAAACAAATCATGAAAGGTCCTCACCTATTAGGAATTTCAACGTTTATACTACAAGTTTCAAGAAGTTCTCCTTTATCATTGGTGCAGGAAGCTACCAGCCATCTCTGGTCTTCTACTAAACAATAAGTACAGAACAAAATGTTGGATTTCTCTTGGCGATCACCAAACATTTCACCCAACTCTGTCTGCTTGTCCTTCATGGGTGCCAAAATGAAAGGTGGGCTGTATAGTCTATAAGGTCCCGAATTTTTCTCCTGAATAACCGAAAAAAATTATATACAATTCAATATTATTTGCAAATATTAACGGCTGAAAAAAAAAACTTTTTTTTTAATAATTGTGAAACACACCAGCTAGAAATATAACAAAAGCACAACATTTCTACTGCCATCAGAAATCCTTATCAAAGGTCCGACTCCTCGTAGTAAGCACCAGTATTTCAAAAGTATAAATGATTATGTACTGGTTTGTTCTTGACACTGAAAACAAAGTCTATATACCTATGCAGGGAAATGCTAACCTGCATCTCAGTTTAGTTAGATGATGGGCCCAAATTAACGATGTGTTACCCTTCCTAAGAAATTTACAAAACATTTTGTGAAACATCCGAGACTTAATAAATTTCTTAGTCAATGGCTGGACTGCTTAATGATGTATGTTCAGCTAAAGTAGATTCCATAATTTGACCATTAATATATAATGTTCATATCTCACTTGTAATGGTCATCCACTACAACCAATGTTATCACAGTTTTCCTACTGATTTGGTTAAGAAAACTAGACTATTCTAAAGGATATCCACAAATGTAACACTATTTGCACGAGGGAAGTTTGGCTTAAAAGAAACTCAAACATCAGTCAAAGTAAAAAATTCTGGTAAGTTATCATTTATACCATGAATATATGGTAGGGTAAACCAATTTTAGAATTATTCACTATCATAATAAGAACTGTGTTTTCATTTACTAAAAAAAAAAATTAACATAGAATTCATGTTTCCATACTAAACACCTTATTATTCTTTTTATTCAAAGCATTTTTAAGCCTCAAGTAGAATGTAAATGTCAGTTTTTAAATGAACATGAAGATAAAACAATGTGTACTAAAACTACATTCTACAAAATTTCTTGGCTCAAAGCCACATGACATGAGACTCTGAGAGAGAACCTCCACTCAATGATCTTTCAAAATAGAAAAGTTTACTTTTATTTAGGTTACTGTTACGTTACAATTGCTCTCTATTCCTGTTACAGCAGTACATGCAGAGTCTGTACATTTTCCATCATGTGAAATTCTAGGACTTTGGCAATTCTCCAGGACCAGAAAATTGGGACTAACAAAGGAAGCAAAGGGCACTTAAGCACAACAAGTAAATAAGATATTGTATATTAAAACAAAGACTATCAATTTTTCCCTCTTTCTGGATTTTGATGTTTTCAATTAGAATAACAGTATAATAATATAATTAACTGAAATATGTATTCATGATCCATTTACAACCAATGAGTATCATCTTAATGTCAAAATGTAGTTTCCATGACAACAACCTTACATAACGAGGAGCTTTGGAAATTACCTGTTATTCCTTTTACAATAGGAGCCCCTTTAAATGCTTTTCTGCACAAGTTACTGTGTTACATTCAAACTTTAATTAAACACCTTTATCATCAATGTATTTAATATTTGTTATGATTCAAAGTTTTATTTTATCCAAGTTTTAAGTCCTTTATCACAAAATAAACCTTTAAAAAACTACTTAAAACTTCAGATGTATTGTCATGTGACAACTGAGCTTTGAAAAATCTCTACTTTGGCTCTCTGTATTTTTAATAATACAATGGTAATAGAGTAGAGGTACTTCTAGCCACTAAGATGCTTATATAACCTTTTAACTCATTCCTTTCAATGTACTCTGAATGAATACAGTTAAAACAAGTAGTAAATTTTTTCAACCTAACAGCTGCCACACCCACTTTCAAGAGATTTGTTTGAGCTTTATCCCTTCCATGTAGATGTTACATATACATGTATATAACAGTTAGAAAGAGCTCATTTTACAGAATAAACTAACAATGGTTATTTTCAAATTGGTGCCAAGTCTTTGTCACAGAGTACATGAAATTGACTATCTCATTGTTTGCTACTTGATCGACTAAAGCACTTATAATTGTTTCTTACCTAAATATTTTAAAGTTAGAGATACAGTTGAACTTGTGTTTAGGTCTTACTATTATATTTTAGTTAATTATGTATTAGTTATGCTTTAAAATAGATAATTAAAAGATTTAAACATTTTTTAAATATACATCATACTTTGCGTCCATTCTCAAGGCTTAAAATATCATGCGCTGAACGAAAATTTTCCTGAAGGATTGCACATGTCACCCAAAGAAACTGTAGTATGCCTCGAGGGCACCGTTGACTTGTGTCAAGATGAATAATAAGTTGTAAAAGACAAGAAAGGAAAAGAAAACATTAAAGCTTAACTGTATGCGAAAAGGAAAGGAGATGAAATTATGAATTTAACAAAAGAAAACTACAAAAAATTAAATATAATATATTTCTATTTCCTAATTTTAGTTACTTCATTGCATTATATGTTGATGATAATAGCTAGAGTTAGTGATATGGTAGAGAAAATAAAAATTTACATTAAAAATTTTTGATATCCTTTAAGGAGGTTTTAGAGATTATGCAAATAAAATATGAAGCTATAAGACGAAGAAAAGTATTTTTATACTTGAAATTAAGATTACTTTGGACTTGAAATATTTTGCCAGTTTGAGTGGAAATAACTACAAAAGATAAATAACATTGTTATTAGAAAGGTGTAATTAGAATAATGTCATCCTTTATACAGTTTAACAAAATCCTATGAGGTTTTGTGAGGAATGCTCAGAGTTACCATCTGTTTTTTGCATCTATGTCCTTTCCCAGTCAAAGTGACACAAAATGTATCAGCCTATGATTAAAGGGTTAAGATCCTTTTGGTTGCGAGAATAACACTTCTAAAATCCAGCTAAGACAAAGACCAACTAGCAAGGTTTACCTGCCAAGTCTGGGAAATCAGAATTAAAAAAAACATTCTCAAAACACTTTCTAACTTTCAATGGGCTTGGTATTCTCTAACTTTCTAGGAACCCCAGTTCTATTAAATTTGGAAATTTCTAATCTTTCACAGATGGCAAAAACTCTGAAAACACTTTTTGCACAACAGATGCTAACTTACATCCTTCGTCTTGACAAACAGTTCCTTGCTGGCAGCAGGACCAAATCCTGTCAGGGATTTGATGCCTGGTTGGTTGAAGAGAAGACGTGGACACTGAGAGAACACAGAAAAGGCCAAAGCTTTCAGCTCATCTTGATTATGACTTTTGGCTTCAGATTTACCCAAACAAAGAAGAGAGTCTAACCTCACCATCTGAAAACAAATGTTTTTAAAGTTGAATGAATGAAATATTTCTGTAATAAAACAACTATCTTAACATACATATGAAAAAAATATGTTCAGGTGTTTCAAACAACATAAGAATTTCTAAAAACTGGCAAAAACAAATATTCCTGATAAGTAACTTAACAATGAAAATAATAATAATGCTCAATATTAAACATTATTATCTTATGATGTATAATATAAACATTAAAGTAATTATTTTGTACTATTTCTTTCTTTATTATAATCAAATCAGTATTCAAATAATGTTCTCCCACTAAGGGTTTCCACTTTTTATTTCCAATTCCTGATGAATAATCAGTGTAGATACACTTTGGAATAGAGTGAGTTTTGTTTTATACTCAAACAAACTACACATCTCGCAACATGATGAAACTATTTTCTAAGTACCTGAAGGTGGATGTTGTTCTTAATATGCTCTGGTAAAAACTTCAACATATGGGTGTAACACCTAAGAAGACCCACACTGGCTAGTCTATATAAATCATTGTCTATGCTGCCATAGGTGAATGGTTCAATTATGTAGATGACTAAGGCAGGAGGGTGTTGCTCATCTTCCCTTTCCAAAGGATCTTGCGAGTGGAGACCAGAGTTTCCTGATGCACTGCTGTAGCCATCCTGTTGACTATCTGTTGTTACATCAGCAAGATTTAGTTTATAAGCTACAAATTAATTTATTCACATTAACACTACTGCTCTTATAAGCCAACTTCACAGTTCCTAAGACTCTCTAAAGTTATTTCATAAAACCGCATGTTTTAGAGATAAGTCATAAGTATTTCAAGTAATCATGCACTTATCTTATATTTTTCATAAACCCACTTACATATTCTCAAAAAGAATCATGCTACCAATAATTAACCTCAATATCATATTTGCATAAAACAAGAAATAATTTTCTAGTATCAGCCATTCTAGCATTTAAACTCCTAATAAAATGTAAATAAAGAATAAAATAAAACTAATAAGTTATGGCATTTACTGTAAATAAAAAATAAAAAAGCGGGGATTTGTTTAATTTCTTGTTTGACTTTTTAATTTATATGTGTGTGTGAATCATACCATTTTCCTGGGGTTTAGGCGTGGAGGCTCGCTCCTTATCTTGACTTTCTGGTGTGCCAGGTGGTAATGGTGAAGCTCCAAGAACTGATGGTTTACAACTAGGTGAATAGTTATGAACTGGGTTGGCCAGCAGACTGCAATCCAGTGATTGGGCAGCTAAGAATGGAGCTAAAAAAGTTTAAAAAGAACAAAAAAAAACGATTTGAAATGCCAATTACAATACTGAGTAGACACAACTTTCTAGGTTCCTAGTTGTACAAAATAAGACGGTACCACCTAGTAAATGATTTAGTAATCTTAAAAACTGATCCAGACATTTTCACACTAGCTTCTTTGGACTTTCTGAAATACGACCTATTTTTATATTTATTCAAAAAGTTGCAAAATCAAAAGTAATATTTTTTAACATTCATAACTACAAATGAAAATAAACTTAATAATCACAAAATTTCGAATAATAATGTGATTAGTATTAGTTCTAAAACTTACCATATGGGAATATTCACTTTTTATCCCCCCAAAAAGTCATGATGAGTAAAATAAATGATTTATTATTTCCTGGAAAATGTTCAGTATTAAAATGCTTAGAACCAGTATGCATTTACATAAAATTCAAACTGATCTAAACATATTGGAGTGAAGTTAACTACCACAGTGATAACTTAAATACTTATGGCATGATTAGAAACGAAATTCTGATTTTCTGGTTGGTGATCATGGCATTTACTAGATATTACCTTGTAATATTCATAAGTTAGATATTTTTAATTTAGAATTGCATCCAATATTCCAACTTCAATTAGTTGTAAAAAAAAATACTTCAAACAGTAATTACTAGTGTGGTACTAACCCAGATGATGTCGACAAGCCTGAGCATATAACTTCAGTTTACTGGCGACTTG
This sequence comes from Limulus polyphemus, assembly GCF_000517525.1. Lineage (NCBI taxonomy): Eukaryota > Metazoa > Arthropoda > Merostomata > Xiphosura > Limulidae > Limulus > Limulus polyphemus. The sequence goes on from NW_013666205.1 coordinate 190,216, forward strand.
ACTATCACCAATCATATTAAACCACTCATCAACAGGTTCGTCCGCTAATTTCTTGGCAGCTGACTTCCCCACTCGCATAATTCCATCCCGAAGAACTTTGGTGATGGGGCTGTGTCGACCCAGCTTACATAACTCGTATATGCTACTCAACTCCCGGAAAAAGTTCCTTACACGGCTTAAGATAAACTCATTGTCGGGGGCTACAACAATGTATGCCACATCTTTTGGTAAAGAGTAGGGTTCCAGAAGTAACTTGTCCTACATGTAAAATATTACATAAAACTGTGTTAACTTGATATATTCATAAAAAATATATACAAATTCCAACACACCAATATATAAATTTATTTAGAATTTTTGTGCTATTACGATTTTTTTTTTTGCATAGCCTTATATGAACTTTTTATTTTTATATCAGCACAACAAATCATAATAATTAGTGTAAACTCATGTCTTGTGGTTCATATTTTGTACGTTTCCACTTCTTTTACTCCCAAGATTATAGGTTACAACTTGTGAAATGGATACACTGTTACGTCAGTTACATGTTTAAAAGAGGATGAATCACACTGTGGGTCACAAAGAATTTTAATATCTGCAGAAGGTAAGTACTGTGTGATGAAATACACTCTGAAGCAAGAAAGGTGAAACATAAAATTTACTTTGTAACTTGTTAATTTGTTTTTTCAACTGGTCAGAATCAACATATTTTTTGATAAAACTTTGAGCAATATTTACTGAAAATGGCAAATAACATTTTTTAAATACTTAATAAGTTTTACAAAATCTTTTAGAAAATACCAATATTATAATGAGTAATTTACATTAAATTATGTATTTCAGGGAGGGGTGGCATATACATTAAAGAAGGGAGAAGACCTAGAGAACAAATGTCACAACTTTTATAACAGGAAAGGTTGATGATTTATTTAAATATTTCCTCATAAAATTAATAACTTAAACTTATATAACATTACAATTAGATATTTTAACTATGTTTTTGATGTCAAGTTTATTTGTATACATTGATAATAAAGTGGTTTATATTAAATTTTGAATATAACTCTGTAAAAGGTCATGACACTTTGTCCAACCTGTAGCAACAGGGTTAACAAGTTCATTTAAATTTCAGATGCTATTAAAAAATGCCAAACAGATATACACTGTAACAGTACAAAAAAAAACTACTTCAGGTGTTTCTTTTTATGGGGACTTGTGGATTAAGGTAGACAAATTACACGATCAGTTTGCTACATGCTGGTAAAGTTTAGTTAAAATGTGTTGTACATATCGAAATGAAGTGTAAA
>NW_013666205.1:192522-235556 GCF_000517525.1 Limulus polyphemus
TTACACGATCAGTTTGCTACATGCTGGTAAAGTTTAGTTAAAATGTGTTGTACATATCGAAATGAAGTGTAAATAAATACATGAATAGTATAAAAATTATGGATTTTTTTCCATTTTCTATAAAAACCATATTATTAAAAAACACAAGTTTTACATCACTGTTATTTAGTAGACTATTATTTAACTGAGGAAGTTCCTTATATTTGGCAGGTTTCAAATTATTTTAAGATGACATTCTTACACAAGTATTTTTTATTTTATTTTGGTAGAAACTGAAAACTAAACAAATAAATAACTACTGTAGACCACTCACCCAGAACTTAAGTGTGTAGGGAGAGAGAGCCAAACAGTCTTTATCAGACCCTACAAGTAGTGTAGGAATAGGTTGTGGTTCACACTGATCTTCAGTTCCTGAAATAAAGTGGCATGACCAATTAATCAAAGTGAGCTAAAATCTGACTAAATGTATTTTCATTCTAAAGAAAAAAGAAGTAAAATTACTAAAACAATTGTAACAAAACGTTAAAGAGACAAATGGTTCTAACTCTGTTCTTTCTGTGAGAAAATAGTTTGTGATTTATTTTTCTCTCACAAAACATGATTTAATGTTGGACCTTTAATCAAACATTTTGTTAATTTGATATTTAGAATAATTTCAATTAGATCCATGCAGTTGCAATATAAATATTGTAATTCGCAGGCTTTTCTTCTTCATCAAATAATCTTGAAAAATAAGTAATTTTTAATATGAGTAAGGTATAGTCACATGCACTGCATAAATAACAATGTATGACACAGAAAACAAATTTAAATGCTACAAATAATGCAAACTGTATGACAAACTTTAACTTTCCTAGTGGAATTTTGTACATTCTATAGGCACTAGGAAACAAAATTATTAAGATCCATTGAAAAATAGCTTTCGTGGTAGAATTCTGTACATTCTATAGACACTAGGAAACAAAATTATTAAGATCCATTGAAAAATAGCTTTCGTGGTAGAATTCTGTACATTCTATAGGTACTGGGAAATGGAATTATTAACTCTTTAAACCTGTAATTTATTGCACATTCTACTTGTTAATCTGAAATTTGTTTCAAAGCAAACGACAATGTTTCGTGAAACTTCCGGTCTAGTTATAAAAGGTGGATAATAACATGGTTTGGATTAGTTTTCAGCCAAAGAGACATAAATGTTATCAGATGCTGTCTCCATCCGATAGTTAAATTGTGATTTTCAGCTGGATGCTGGCAGTGTCTGCTTGGGTTTAAGGAGTTAAGTTTCATTAATAATAATTTTCCTGGTGGAATTCTGTATATTCTATAAGTACTGGAAAACAGAATTATTAAGTTCCATTGTATTAGTAGTATTAAAAGTACCAATTTATTTAATTCCTGCTTTTTTTAATATCCTTCTACTTAAATTTTAGTCCTTAGATAGAACAGTAAGTTTCAGCTTTAAAGATATATGGATGGCTCTATCAAAAAGTGAAAAAAAATACAACATACTAATAAACTTGTCTGTAAACAGACCACAAGCATTATAGATTCCTCACAAATCACATTGCATTTTGAAAATAAAGGTACTTTGTAGAACTCTGTAAGTACCTTTTGAACCCTTCAAGATTTTAAGGAGAAGGTACATTTTTTAAACTCCAACTTCACAAGAAATAGAATCATACATTCTGCATTTCTAGTCAGAATTCAGCTAGTGTCTTATTTAGTTGAAACTAGGACAAAGTTCCATAAAATGTTATTCCTTAAGACCAATCTCAAATGCTTACCAAACCTCAATCAATTGCTTGCTCCTCATTGGAAGTTTACTTTCATAAACACTTTGTTTATATTCTTTTTGACTTCCAACAGTTTAGTTAATAATAATAATACACTACACTATTTATGTCTCCATAACAAGAAATTTTTAAAAGAACACTACCTCTGCCTGCAAGTCTATGAAACTGTCTCCATGTTAAGGGCCCAGATACCGTATAAGCTACTTCAAATAATCCCTGCATGATCTTCTTCTGTACTGCTTCTTGAAGCAGAGGTTGAATCATCCGCAGTAAGCGAAGGACATCCTGGTCACTGGCTGGCAGTTTACCTAGTGAAACACAAATAATGTGAAACTTTACACAAAAATAATCCTTATTAATTGGCTAGAATAAGGAGAAAAAAATGAACAGCTTCAGCCAGAGAGCATCCTAGTCACTGAGTGCAATTTACCAAGTGTTAGGTAACAAATATATAACCTCTGAAAGAAAGGATTCTAGTAGCTGAATGCAATTTACCAAATGTTAGGAAACAAATATACAACCTCTGAAAGAAAGCATTCTAGTCACTGAGTGCAATTTATCAGGTGTAAGATGGCATACTAGTAATTAAATGAAATTTAGCAGTTGTAAAAAAACAAATATACAGCTTATGTATAACCTTGTAACCATGGAACTATACACACTATAACTCTTAATAATAAGTGTATTTTTATGATATTTAGCAAGCTTTCAGTAAACATTACAAGTCTGTTATACACAAAAAATCAGATTTTTTTAATGAAGTATTTTTTTTCTAAAAATGTGTCTATAAATTTATAATGCCTTTAACAACACAGTCAGAGTGTAAGATGATTGTCATGCTAAGAATAAAAATGTTTATCATCTTATAGTTTTTATGTTTCATTTGTATAATCTCTTGGGTCTCCTAAATGAACATCAAATGTTTTGCAATAAAACTTTATATTTCATTTGTTATTTTCTCTTCCTTAACACTAAATATATGGGCTTTGGTTGATTTGACTGACCTTGTAACCACCATAAAAAAAAATATGAAAAAAATCAAAATTACCTCTTTTTTTTTTTCTTTCCAGAATGATTGCACATTGTAAGAAACAATTACACACTCTTTATTTTTACAGCTCAAGGTGATAGATTTTTCATTTAGTTTACAGTTGCACTTATAGACACTTTCAGAGTAATGCAATCAGCTATTTATTACACAGACAGATTTGTGTAAGCAAAAGATCAAGTTAACAGCAAATACTTGCTGAATTACACAGTTGTGCTTGCACTAAGCTTGTGCTACATGATTATTTTTTCCAATAAGTTTTCTTATCTAATATAACAGGTTTTTAATTTTTACATTTTAGTTACTTTTATAACCATAAATAACGTACTGTTACGTCTCCGTTTGTTAATTGATTTTCCGTAACTTTGTTCCGACGAACTTAAGCGACACAAGTCTTTACTTAATAAAACTGGTTTATTCTTCCCGAATATAACTTTACGATACACTTATTTCAATATTCGCGTTAAAACAAACACTATAACGAACAAACGTTAACTTCAACAATACCCTGTGGCTGCAGTTCAATTACTCACTATCTACTCACACATTACCTTACCGCGTCACATTGTCCCCTCTTATATATATCCGCCTACCCTATATCTAGTAAGAACTAGAACATTCGCCAAAATACAGGATAATTCTAGAAAGTAGAGAGCGTGAGAATCACATGATCTTGATGACGCAACAGTACATAAAAAACAAGAAATTTAGTAGTTACTGCTAAAATCTTGTCTTTCTCAAGTTTTTGCAATCTTATAATAGAATTCTATGTGAAATTCTAGATTTAAATCTTAATAGTGATAGTATGATCTCAAAAATTATTATTTTTTAATTCTAAATACCTTTTCAATGAGGGTTCCAATCAGGCAAAGAAAGACACTGACAGCAAAATGTTCAAATCTATCTATTCCAATGGATTCAGACTCCATCTCATTCAGAAAATTTAAAACCTCTCTAACTATTGGTTGCAATTACTCCAACAGCAAATGTCAGAGAGAATTATTGACATTTTCTGCAAATAGGATGTTCTTGGAGTGGCATGACATGTGGCTTTCAGCTTATTGCTTATATCTCCATAAAATAAAAATTAGCTTGTGGATGTGAATAATATAAGTGCAAAATTTCTCATAAAGTTAGGAGGTCATATATATGGGTAAACATTCAGTGCAAAATTCAGAGTGAAGAAGTGTCATATCATAAAAGCCAGTGAAGCTCTAGAAATTTAAATATTTCCTCTTGAAATTGAGAAATTAACACTTATATAATATTAAAATTTCAATTCTAAACTACCTTTTGATCCCATATATATTGATATACATTGAGAATAAAGTTATTCAATTAAATGTTTAATGTAACTGTGTAAAACCATAGTAACGTGTGTAACTTGGCCCACCCACGCTGCAAGGGCCAAAGCAATATTTTCTTATGTGTGTGTACATGTTAACATATCCATACACTGACACAGAAATCATTATACTATTTTTCCACTTGCATCTGTATAGAAAGTATTGAAATATTTGAATTAACATGTTTATACATTTATCAAACAATCATGCTACTGAAAATATTTTCAGGTTGTGAGATTGACCAATTACACTTACAAGTTACTAAGTTGTAAACTCTAATTACACATACAGAACATGACTGCCTAACTTTGTTGGAAAGTGTGTGGGGAGGGGTATGTGCCTCTTCTGCCCTACGTGTTAGGTGCTTATTAAATAGGACACATCATACAAGAAATTAGTCCTGCTGATGAAACATCTACAATGTTTATAGATGAATTACAGTACTACACCATCACAATATACAATTGCACTTGTTAAAGCTATGGCAGCTGGCCCAGAAACACACATTACCAAAACATGCTCATCCCTAAAAATGATATTACAGTATTAGCCCATTAAAGTGTCAAACTTTTCATTTTGTTCTTACATAAAGCTTTTCGTTAAATTAAGTAAAATTGCTACTAAGTAAAACTTTTAACTAAAAGTACTGAAACCATTTTTATTCTGGTATGGTTCTTGGTTCTAAACACAATGACAAACACTAACAAACTACACATACATGAACACAATAGCATTACACAACTTCTGTAATAATTAACTTCTCCATCTCAAGAGCATATGATAGTCTGAAATCCCAACACTATTAACCCTCTGGATACCGATCGGTCAAAGTGCGCATGTCACGATGTTTTACAGTTATACTCAAAATTTAATTAAATGACTTTATTAACAAATATATGCTAATAAACTTGGCATCAAAATGTAGTTTATAATCCAAATTTCTTGATTTCAAAAGGAAATATTTAACTAAATTGTTAATCTTCACTTTTCTGTATTACATGACAGTTCTTAGTTCTGAATTGCTCAATTCAGATTTCCTTTCCATCCCTATAAGATTTTCTTAGTGTCCTGGGAAGTACACACTTATAGGTTAGATATCCCCAAGCTAAAATGTTAATTCATGGTGTTTAGCCTTCTTAGTTTATGGAGATATAAACAATAAACTGATGATCACATGTCACATCCTTTGTACAACATCCTGTTTTCAAAAATAGTCATGAATTCTCTCCAACATTTGCTATTGGATTACTTGTAACCAACAGAAATTACAGATTTCAATTTACTGAATTCATAGTTCCCTCAAGCTCTTGGAATAAGCAGATTTTAATATTTTTGCATCATTTTCTTTGTTTACCACTTGAGATCGTATAGGAATTATTTAATTTGTTTCTAGCTTAGTATGAAAGCCAGAAAATTATACTAGTTTTAGGGCATTCTACTTTATGTTCATGGCAATATTTCATATTCTATATTGCATATCTGGATTAAAACATAATAATTTCTGAAATCGCATTATCATTATTAAGAATTAGGGCTAGTCTTTGACATCAACTTATACCATACAGGTACAAAAGCTTGAAAAAAAGACAAGGTTTCAGTCACAAGTACCAAATTTTTGGGCTTTTAAGAATATTTTTTGTTTATTGTTATAAAAGTGACTAAAATGTAGAAATTTAAAACCTGTTAAGTTAGCTAAAGAAAAAAGTAAAAAAATACTCATGATCAATGATAGCACATGCCAAGCATAAACAGGACTCGTAATTCGACATGATCAAGCTGGTAACTGAATCCACTGTTAGTGTACGGACAATAACACATAAAATACAAGGTTTAGTAAAAAAACTTCTGATATTCATTTAGGAGGTTTTAGAGGTTACATAAATAAAATTTGAAAACTGAGAGATCAAAAAGTATTTTAATTCTTAATATAATATTAACCTACACTCCGACTGACTCATTAAAAGAAGCTTCATAACCTTTACTACAAATATTTTATTAAAAAATCTGATTTTTCCTGCACAACAGACTTGTAATGTTTACTAAATGCTTGTCAAATTTTATGAAGATACACTTACTACATTCAAAGTTATAGTATGTACAGTTTCATTATTACATGGTGGTTACAAGATCAGTTAATTCTGTCAAGCTGCGCATGTTCATCTTTATCTTCCATCTTTATTCTTTCCTGCCCCTAGCATCTCATGTGTTGCTTGATAAACAGTACATTTTCCTAATATAATCTCAAATATCTGATGCATTGAATTATAGATTATTAAGTAAACATCACATATTCATTTATTACCTGACACAAGTTCAACTATTTCTAGAAAAAATTCATTCATAACAATATTCTTGGAAAGCCTTACCCGTGCCATATTAATATTATTAGTTACTATAAATTAAACATTCTACATTTCCATTTTTTTTAAATTAGTGTTCTTTTCAAAACCTGTTATCATCAAATTACTGATGATGTGACTGATATTAATGTGTCTTTTTTTTTTGTACAGGTAAATAGGAAGCAAAAAAAAGAGTCTAAGGCACATGTACAAATTCAAAATTTATAATTTAGTTACCTGTCTATTATATTCTAATGTGTGTGTGAATATATACAGTAATACCTCGAAATAAGATGTCTTCCTGGAGCTTCATAACTTACCATTTCATACTTTAAACACTTCATAATTTACCATTAACTTCATTTATTATATATATTATTTCAAAACAAGTAGATTGTGTGTGCCATTTGTTTATTGAATTTTATTGCCAACAACTCACAGACACCTATGGTAAAGAATCCTGCCCAACACATAAAACCTGACAGCCGAGAAGAATGTTAACAAACAATATATGACCCTCTCAATGTGCAACACTAAAAATCCATATCTTATTATAATATTATTCTTATTTATATTGTACTGTAGATCAATACATTTATTATTCATTTCAGTGTATGTATTTATTTTAATATTTTTAGCTTTCTGTGTCAAATAATGGGAAAAAAATCAAAAGTTACTTATAACGAAACTTTGCTTATCAAACATATGCTTATCGAGATGTTACTGTATAAATATATATAAACATTTATTTAAAACCATCAAAATAAGGTAGTACGTATCTTCATTTAGTAAATTGATATAAATTACACATGTAACCAAAATCCTTTGTTGTATATGCATACGAGTACTGGCACTTTTTTTCTTCCTGTTATTACCTATTTTGCACAAATTTACTCCAGAAACTGTTATTATAAAATAAATGTTTTTAGCTATAACCTAGCATTGGGTAAAAACAAAACCTGAATCTTAGAAAGAAAACACTGGACATTATCTACAACAATAACTGCCATTATAAAATCTGATAATAAAAAAATTAGAATCTAATGACTGAAATAAAGTTAAGTAAGCTTTTAAGAATTTAAATTTGGCTAAAAACAGGTTTCTTAAAAACGAATGACAAAAACATCCACCTAATAAAATAATATTAACCAAAATGTACTGAATTTAAAAGCATCCTTTATTACATATTCAGAAGCTCACCTGACAAAGAGGGCCACTTATGAAGACAAGATGATTTGAGCCTTTCATCAAGTTTGTTATTATTGATGTTATCCATTAGCTGGCAGGCACTGTCCAAAGCCAGGAAACAGATGTGACACTGGTCCATTAGTTCTAAGTGATTCCAAAAAGCTATTGGATTACTAGCACTTCTCAGCTGGACTGCTTTGTTCAGCCATGAGTAGGCAGACTGAATTGTTTGACACTGGTCTCGAATCATATCCAGAACATGGTGGGGTATTCGATTTAGAGCTGTTATCTCTTTGGTGTCTAATGTTTTTGTTAAATGCATTGCTCCATTTACCTGGTTCACTTCCCTTCTGACTGAAGGTTCTAGTAAAGTTTTCAAACCTTTCCGATGATGATGTATGGGCTCATATGGAACCCCTGTTACCTCAACTTCATCTTCGTAAAATAAACCTGAGTGGTAACTGAGATGTCTGTTTACAACTGCACTGAACCCACATGTACATTTGTACTGAGGTTCATCAGTAGAAAAAGGCAACATGGAGTCTAACAGGTAGATCCCTGTGTCGGCACCTTTGATGTTCATGTTACATACACATAATGTACAACTAGAAAAGTTGTGGTCCTTGAAAAGGTTAAACATGGAGTCTGAGAGGACAAGATTCACTAACAAACTATGAGCTTCTGGGACAGAGGATACTGTACTGTTGTCAATAGAATTCAAATGTTTGTTCAAATAGGAAGATGCATTTGATGCTGGTGACTGCAATTCGTAATTCATAGGCACTGACCTCTGGTCAGACTCAAAAGTAAACAAGTGCTCACCTTCAGAGAGAGGCAGTGATGAATTATGATACCTAAAGTAAAAAATTAATAAGTTGATTTACCAACAGAAACAAAACAATAATAAAGTTGAACGCAAACTTATGACATCAATACTTCAATCAACATGTGTTAAACATTACAGGCCTAAATAAAACTGAAATGTTAAATACTATCTATCAGTCATTCAGTATGACATGCTTTTAGCAGTCTCTACAGAAAAATTATCCAGTTTATATGTTTTTACAAAGTTCAATTCTAAAAACAGAAGAAACCTTTTCTGATAACATCTATTTCAGTAATTTTAAGTATCACACAGATACTATATTAATTTCTTTCATTAGCACTGTTTTCAATGAAAAAAAAAATTAAAATGCAGAAAGATAAATAGAAAGAAAGATTACATGAAATACAAATAATTTATAGGTGCAACCTCAAACATGAAAATATTTTATCAGAAAACAAAACTTGTTCTAACAAGCCTAAAATTACTAATCTGATCCAATTTCACTGAAGTAAACCACAACATAAAACTACTAGTCTAATCCCATTTCACTGAAGTAAACTACAGCATAACACTACTAGACTGATCCAATTTTACTGATGGGGAAAAGTTGGTTTTCTTGCATCAGACTAAACTCCTTAAAAAAATTAAGTTTTCTGCTACTACATATGACAAGGGTTAATTGCACTTTATAAGAATGAGGTACCATCTTTGTATTTTTTCAATTTGATGGCCATGTTTTCACATTTTACCTCCCACACCATGAAGGATGATGACATTAGACTCAACATCTTGGTAAACTTTTCACAGATCCTTCAATGTATATGGACATCAGCTTCCAAGTTTGTACTTAAGCAAAACAATGAAACACCAGAAGTAAACATTTTCCTAAACTGAAAATGTATTTCCGATAGATACCTCCACATAATAGCTTTTCTCAATTAGTACTGCCCTCTCTCAGTGCAAATGTTCAATGCTTGCCACTAGCCTTACCCCTCCCACTTCTGCATATCCATATGTAAATGATTATCCAGCAGCTCTCCACCAATAGGAGTGTGACACAACCCTATCTTAACCAGTGCCACCTCCACATTTGCACTTGTTAATCACTTCAAGATTGGTCAGAAGATCTACACCAAATAAGTATCATTAATGTTGACAAATGGATACTAAGGCAGCAATGAGATTAGCTATGTCAGGATCTTTTTATTCTCCACGTTTCGACTACAAGTCTTCTTCAGGAGATTACTGAAGAATACTTGCAGTCGAAATGTTGAGAATAAAAGATCCTAACATAGCTAGTCTCATTGCTACCTTAGTATCCAGATCTACACCACATATCACCAGAAGTAGGAAGGCTGGGTGAGAAATGTGAGAAGAGACAAGTATCTATCGGAAATTCATTTTCATCTTAGGAAAATGTTAATTTCCGATATGATATCTTACCTCTTCTCACAAAATAGCTAAATTCCCACACTGAACTGGTGGAGGGACGAGGAAAAAAATCCTCCTTTAATAAGCACCCAAAGAGAGATCATGAGGTGTGAAACCAAAAAAAGAAAATATCACACATGAGTGGGAGACCTCACCACGTTAGATCCAGGTATACTCTTTGATGTCTGTGTCGCTAACAGAAATGGCAGAAAAACATGAAGGAATCCAATAATATGTATTTCCAAGTAACAAGACCCCTGGGTGTTGAGTGGCTAAGGCACAACAGACCGTAGTGGTAGTTCAACCTCATCCAACACCTGACAGAACCTGGAATTGTACATCAGGTCCATGGTAAGAAGGGTGTCATGCCATCGACACATATGATTCTAATCGTGACCAGGCCATCTCCAACTAACACCAGACCTAATGGGAATGTACATCCAGATGATGGTAGGAAGGAGGAATGCCACAGTGGGAAAAAGCCGTTAATATGGTGTAGAGCTACAACCAAAACCTGGCAGTATCTGGAATTGTACATCAGGTCCACGGTAGGAAGTGCTATATGCCATTGACACCAACAGAATGCCACTGCCCTACTATCAACTAAATGGTATGATGCATTACTCAGGAGGACAGGCCTTCATGGTCCACCACCCTAGCAGCTAGAAACTGATAAATGGCAAAGACTCCCATACTCCACTAGAAGAAAAGAGGGAAAAATACAATGAAGAGTCCAGAGGACCATACTACCGGAGGAGTTGATCAACCAACACCCAGTGAAATCTGGAATTGTATGTCAGGTCTGCAGAAGGAAGAGTCTCAATGCCACAAAGCATCAGAGATGGGCAACAATTCCTGTTTGCTTTACTCGTGTGTGTTCATGAGTGTACAGTCTGGGACAAACATATTTATGAAGCAAAAGACCACCAGAGAGAACTACTAGTGGTCCTACGGAACACCCCATCTCTACAGTGTATGTAACAGAAACCTGTGACGTAATTGTTTCAGTATAGATTACAATTGAATGAAGACGCATAGCAGCATCTTGAATTATACATCAGGTCCTCAGTAAAAGAACTACAACGTAAATGATATCAAGCATGATCACAGGATGGACAGTGCAGATTTTCAATGCAAAAAATAAGTATACCTGGTCAGGCCCCACTCACCACAGAGTGGGATCCACAATAAACTAGCAAAAAGGCCCCCATAAGTAAAGAAATAAAAAAACATAGTAAAGAGAAATTAAATCTGTAGTATAAAAGAAACCAATGACAAATTTGCAAGCAAAAACAAGCACATCTGTACAGTACTACTACCAATAAAGAAGAGATTAAAGAGAGTAAATGTGGAGATATTCCCAGTTTTATCACAATTGTTATTTGGGGCAGAGATTTTTTTCAAGTAACAATAGTCAACTCTTTGTAAATAAGAGCATTGTTTCCCATTGGCTTGTGGAGGTGGTTTCATAGCTCATTGTTATTCTAAATACTTTATAATGCAAGTTTTTTCCATACAGAACAATGAAAGATATACACCATTTAACAATCGTTCTATATAAATATCCTTCCTCATAAAGGGTTGTGACGACAATCTTCAGCCACACAGTTACCCATGGTGACATTGTACAACCAAACTTTCATGAAGCTGCCATAAACCAAATATATGTAGCTGCTATAGCATCACAGTTAGCATCTATTTTGCCACACCAAGATATTAGAATACACAAATTATTCTTGTTAAAAGTCAGTTCACCGTTCCACTAGAAAATGTTCACGAACACTACTATATTGGACGTTGTATTAAATGTCATTAATAAAAATATAAATAATTGGGATCTGCAAGCTTCTACTTCATTCTAATGTTATAACACTCACAAAAGTTATAGCCCAATGTTTTAAAGAATGTCCTTAACTTTCACATTTAATGTTTTAAGACAAATGTTTTATTTACAAATATTTTTTATAAAAATTACATAATTATGCATTACTGGTATGATACCAAGTATTAAGGTCATGGATTTAATGCTTTATGAATTCTGCTGGTATGAATGTACAATGGTACCAACATATTTTTTTCACAAATTCGTAGTATAAATAAATTAAACTTCTAATGTAAGTCACTTAGTCTTATCTCTAACAATTCTATGGTATCCCAACGTTCAACATTTATAAATATAAAAAAAATATCAGATTTACTGACTACAAGCAGTTGCTAAAACCTGGAAACACCTTAAATGTCTGGCAATCTCATCCTCAAAGCTCAGTTTTATTAGTGCAAGTAAGTCTACATATCTTAAAATATTACCTTGATGATGGCCGGTCTACAGGTGAGGATGTTACCAATGATGAAAATGATGGAGGATGAGGCCATCCAGGCTTGTAGATGCAGTCTGATGAAAAGGTGACAATTGGTTGTACTGAGCTGGGAAGGTTGTTTAAAGGAGCATAACGTGATGAGCTCACAAACCTGTACTGAGTAGGACGTTTGTACACGTACGACCAATCCTAAAGGAAAATACGTGATTTTTGTTTTTACTACCATGTTGTCAGAAATTGTTTCTATCTATCTATCTCAACCAATAACGTGGTTTCAACAGCCACTTCTGTCAAATTTTTCTTTAGAAGCATAGGCTGAATGACCTATCATATACATTTGAGATCACTTTGAATAATCAGATGCATGATTTACAAATATAAATGTTAAATAGGGAGAAGTTCCAATATTATTTTATAACAATGGTTAGGCTTATCATGACTAAAATGTTATAAATTTCAATCATCCTTTTACTGCTTTGTGCACTATTTTACAATCAAAACAAAATACTATCAATTTCACAATGTGGAGGTTAAGGTAACCTTTAAAGGAAAATTATGTAACTTATAATAAATGGTTAGCCAAATAAAGAAAAAATTTTGGTTATCAAAACTTTTACAAACAATTTGGAATCTCAAATCTACTCTCTAGTAAGTGTCAATAATCTTAAAAAAAAAAAGACAAAATGATTAGGCATTTTTCAGACGTGATTTAATTCCCTGATATCTGTACCTACATAACAAAGCATATTTATTTTAGCTAAATGACTGATTAAATTAAATTTTTTCTCAAATACTTTAATTATAAAATTTATACTTTCCTAGACTTATCTTTATTCATATAAAAATACATTTCTAACAATAAAACTTATCAGCAAATAAGAAAAACAAGATGAAAACTTTTAACTGTAACACAAAAAATGATGTGCCAGTTTCCAGTTAAATAAATGAAGTAGTTATTGCAGATAGGAATTCTTCTGTGAAGTAATTTAAGGTCAGTGATACATAGATAACAGCAAAGCATGACCAAACTAATTATATATCTTAAAATACATTGGCAAAACACTTAAGCTAAGTAATAAGGTCACTATATATTTCAAACTGTACAAATGTAAGACTACTTACTCTAACAGGTTCAAAGCCAGGGCTTCCATAATTTGGATAAATATCTGTCCGATCTCTAAGAAACAAAGAATCTGTACCATCCATTGTAGTGATGTCACCACCTCCCATGGGTCCAGAAGGAGAGGGAGTAGCTAAATGTTCTAGGGATGGAGGAGTGGGAAACATAGTTGCTAATTCTGCTGCCCCTAAAATAGATAGGTCTCTCATTTCAACATGATATAACAAATTTAAACTTGAACTGTCTATAAAATTTAACTAACATCTTACTAGAACATTCGGTTATTGATTCAAACCTTATATTGTGAACACACAACAAAATAAAATAGATGTAATAAATAATTAGCAAAAATTAATTACTTTGGTTTGTTGGTTTTGGGATATTCAAACTAGGCTACTTAAGGGCTATCTGTGCTGGTCATACCTTAGAGACCAAAAGGCAACTAGTCAACAGTACTAGAGCTGGGTGATTAGTGGAGTTTCCTAATCAATTAATCATTAGGTTCATTAATAGATTACATTCAAGTAACTGATTATTCTCACATGAGATTAATATTCCCATTTTCAGCTTAGTTTTGTTTTTTAAAAGAATTTTCAAACTACCCTTAATTTAATATGGTAGACATTTTCAGGCACAATTATTTAGGTTTAAGTTACATTTTAAACCCTAAATTGTTGTACAAGGAAATGTATCATACATACAACATAGTACAAAACCTCAATACCTTTCCATGGGTTTCTCCCAACTTATTTTCACAAGAGTAATAAAACCAAATAAAAATTTTTTTTTAATGAAATTAAATGTTCTTAGATTTCATGTGATAAAGCTAGTTGGTGTTTCTGCTATGAAAAATGCTGCCCCCTCACAATACTAAAAGTTTTACAGGTGGCAACATAAAATTTCATGGCCATTCATCTGACACATCACCACTCTTAAATTAAAATGATAATACATACATATAGTTATGGAGGAAAAAATACGGTTATGTAGAAAAAACATTCCTTTTAGCAACCTAACTTTTTTTAATTAAACAACAAATGAAAGTTGCCTTTAACACTTTCTTTTAAAAAGTTGTCCAAATATTATTATTTTTTTAACATCATATTCAAATCAAAATATTTTTCATCATGAAAATGTAGCAAAAATGTGATTACTGCACTTGATGTTTGCCGTCAGGGAATATAGCTGCATTTTTTCCGAGCCTTAGGTAAATCCATTTTCCCTTGATGCTTTTTTCACAAAACCAGTGAAACATTTTGTCTGTGTCATCAACACAGTATACATAGCCACACAGTATTTTTCACATTGATTGTTGTAGAATCATTTTATTTTCTTACTAGTTGAATGCTTTGTTACTTGTAGTTCAATCCCTTTCAGAGTCACCTGTCTGCCACAGCTTCTCAGACTCCTCGGACAGCTCCCCACCTATAATTTCTTTTTCACTTGTTTCTGCATTCTTGAGAAAAGCTGCTGGTTAATGTTTAGCAAGGCATTTCAACCAATAAGCTAAAAGTTTTGTTGGAATGAAAGGAGGAGAACATGTGCCAATAGTCAGGAAACACTCAGTCAACCACACACATTCAATTGCATGTGCCTTCAACACTTTCCAGACCAGCAGAGTAACACTGTCACCCCCATTTGCTTTGTTTTTACATTTAAAATGTTAAACCTAATCACACAAAATTTGATACACACTTTGTAGATGACATTTGTGCTTGATTAAAACTAAATAATCTGGTTTGGTATTTGTATAACATTTTAGGTTGTAAATTTTCAGAAATTGTGTTGTGAAATGCTGCTTTTAAAAAATACTTCCAGTCATCATAAAAGTTTTTAATTGTGTGCCTAAAATCTTGTACATGTATCCAATAGAGCTATTTCTTCAATAAAATTATAACTGTTATGTCTGTGTTGTTCTAGTAACAGCATATCCATTTTCCATTTGTTCATACAAGTTCTTACATAAAATGAAGGCAACTACTACAGAATATAAAAGAAATGAATAAAACTTTTTTTTTAATATTAGTGATCAAAAAGTTCCATTTTATATGTCCAGTCAATTCGAACTTACTTTATTTTCATCAGTTATTTATTTGTACCTACCAAAGCATTTATGTAGCCATAAATATAGCATAAAACAACAATGACAAGTAAAAGCATTGATTGGTATAAACATAACCTGCACTCATATCCTAGGCCTAATCTGACATATGTGATATTTTTCCAATTATACTTTTGGTCAAGCACAATTCCACTCTAATAACGATCATTTGTTTCTAATATCTAAAGAGTTCTTATACCTGTATGTATTGTTTGAGTTACAATAGTTTTATTAATAAACAAAAATAAAAAAGGTTTTGTATCATCTGAATAATTTACTGTCGCAGAACTCTTAGCTTACTGTACTCACAACCCTAAATATCCTTACTTATGTCTTCTCATATAACAGTATTCCTGTGGCTTTTTAACAGACATTACATAAGACAAAAAAATTATCATGAACTCTTTATAGCATCAAAAGAAGCTATAAAATATTCCAAGGTTTATGGCTTGTTCCTAAGTTTTTTAAATTTCTTATATGAATCCTATGTACTCCACTATAAGAACTTCTGCTAGTCACTATCTCAGAAACCAAATGTTACTGCTTAACCCATCTTATTTACTTTAAACTGACAAATATAACCAAGAATTTTTTCAATTCAATCATTTTTAGCTTTAACCTTGGTTCTATCTTGTTCTGAGACTAAGATTTATTAATTAATGTCCAACCCACTTGGTGTGACATCATAAAGCCTCTCTACACACGGTTTTGAAATAAAATCACCGACAGAAAAAGAAAATCACATGAGAAACAAAAAAAATGAATAAGTCCATTCCTAAGGAATGACAGTTTCTGAGTAAATATAAACCAATACCTTAGGACAGGTAGAAAAAATCTAAAAAAGATTTATAAGGGCATTGTTTGTAGCTGCGCAGAGATCAAACTTTAAATATTTGTTTACTTTTTTGGCAAATTACACTAAATAAATTTTGCAAATTTACAAAATATTAATTCTTTCATAATCTTGAATAAAAAAAATGGTTAAAATAGTTAATATTAGATTTTTTACTGAAATTTTGAAATTTGGTATGCACTCGACAGCAGAAAGCTTCTCACTGGTCGTAATAGGGTTAAGGGTGTAGTCTAGAGGCACACTCACTTGCTCTTGTTAGTGACAGTCAATGTTTCTAGCTGCCGTCACAGAACTTTTGCTGTCAGTCAAAGTCACCGACGGCTTCGGTCTCTGCCGCTTAACTACCTTTTGAAACCGTTGCTGATGGGTATTTACCAGTTAACGGAAATGCTGCTAGCAATGATTTTTGTCACATTGTGTGATAGATAATTTATAATTCAGTGAAAACAAATTCACTCCGATCCTAAAAAAACAAAGATATAAAACGTTTACTATTTGGCAGAAAACGTTTGATGATACTAGATGACCTCTTTGCAAAGATTAAAATGATTCATAAGGTGGAAATCGATGTTTTATATGAAATACTAAATTCATGATAATACCAAAAAATCTTCAATTACCAATGTTTCAGAAACTCTTTCTCATCCCATCATCTGCATGAAAAATTTTAAAAATAATTAACCACTTTATATGGATAAAAACATGCTTTTAAGCAAGAAGTTAATACAGAGGGAAGTTTAGAGGGAACACAATAAACTAATGTATTTAAGTTGTACAGTACAGGCTGTAAGAAACTGTTGAAACATTGTGTGCTGAGGAATAAATACATCAAACAATTTAAAGCTTACTGTACTAGGTAGACAGTATTTAAGAAGCATGTGACAACAGACATATTTTTCAGTGCTTCCTATCTAGCTAGAGCTAGTTGTAATTAAACAAAAGTCTTATTCCTGTATACAAGTTAACATCATTAGATCATAACAGGAATAAGAAGATTAATGACTTAACGATATTACATACTGACAGAATGTAATTAGTTTACGTTTAGTACTTTCTGACAAACAAAATTAAATGAGCTGATTATTCAGAAAGTAGCCATTTTCTGAAATTGAAAATGTATTTCCAATAATACTTACCCCCCACTGACACTTATAGCTATTACTCAACCTCCAGGGATTCATCTTTGTCCATCTAAGCATTGGTCTGATTTTTTTTCTCACTTGCTTCAGGCCTTTATACCCCACTCAACTGCCCTTGGAGATATTTGTCTTGTGATACTCTCTACCTACATCAATACACCCTCTATCCTGGTACTGTATTTACCTCATTGAGATAATTTTATCACTTTTTTGAGACTGACACAATCCCAGTCTCTAGCACCAGCTCTTAGTGGGGAGGAAGGGTGGGAGAGTGTCAGAGGAAGAAAGAATTATTGGAAATACATTTTCAATTAAGGAAGATGTTAACTTACAAAACATATTTACTCCGCTGACACTTACAGCTAGAATCCCACGTTGAGAAGGTGGAGGGTCCAGTGAAGGCATTATCCATACATAAAGCATCTTCATAGATCAAGGGTATACCAAGATAACATTGGTACCTGAGTGGGGGAGCCACACTACATCCAGAACAGGTATGCTCTTCACCCTGAACTTAGTTCCTGTATCAAGGATGGAATTGTACATGAGTGATTATCACTGTAAGCCAGCCCCAACCAAATAGCTGAGGTTGAACTACCCGGAGTTGGAATAAAAGGGTCCTCGTCCCAATATCTCATGTTGGTGGTTAGGGTAATTGGACCACAACATTACATAAATATATATATATATATATATATTTATGTGTGGATCCTAATCTTATCCATAGAGAGATGCATTCTGAGCAATCACAATTACGATAAGAAAGTAAGCAACACTGAACCAGACAAACCTTATCCTCCACCTGAAGATGCCTGAAAGTTCCTGTCAGTGTGAAGCCTGACAATTTTCCCCATAATAAGCCCAGACCATGAAGCATTGCCTTTGGAAGAGCAAGAAGGACTAAAACAATATGTAGGGAAGCCTCGTCATCCCTGTAATTCCTGACTGTTGGTACATGTAGCCTAGCTATGAAGCGAGACATTTATGAAGAGATGGAACTTTGGATGAGGGGTCAGTATAGGAACCCATAGCTTAGTAGCATCCGGACTTAACAACCCCCAAGAGAGAAGAATGATCCAGACTAAGGAAACTGGGGAATCCAGTGAGTCTATGATTCCTCATTTGCATAAAGACCATGTAAAGGATCACATGTCCCAAAGGCATTAGGGATTCAATTGAGCTCAGATTCCTAGAAAAGAAAGAACCAACTGTGTAGTGGGAGAAAAGATGAGTAAGAGTCGGTTTCCTGTTCCATAGTGCGAAGCCAGATGTGAGTCAGCTAAGCCCGACTGAGAGACAAGATGAAAAAAATATCCAGACTGATGACATATTGAATTGAAGCAAGAATAGATGTCTCAGCTCTGAGAATGAAGCCTGCCTTGGTGGGTTCTGAAAGTAGAATCCAGATGTGCTGTTCTGACAATAGAGGAGATGGTGCCAGCAGTAACCATTCACTTATGTAATGGTGTGTGTGTGCACAGAGCTGTGGAATGGATGTGCCAAGAAAAAAATTCATATGAATCGGCAGAACCCATGTAGAAGCCTATGCTAGTCCAAAGGTAAAAACCTTGAACTGCAGTATCTAGCCCTTGTGTGCAAAAAATGCTGATAGTGGTGGGATGCCACCACTATGGCAATGTGCACTTAGGCACCAAGTACAAACTTGGGCATCCACAATCCCAGTAAAAAATGTCAACACAGTTTGAGGAATGAGTAACCTATGAAACTTGGAGAATTGAGGCCTGGATACAGATGAAAAAGAATGATGATGGGACACCAATCTCCTGTCTTTCTAGGCCCAAGAACCAATGGGAATAAAACCCTGGAAGAACTAGCACAACTCTCTCACTACCCCCAGACCAGCCAAACACTGATAGCGCTAGCCCTAGAATTAAATTCCAATTAATGAGGGTCTCTAGAAGATAGAAATCCTATAGGATGGGTGGATAACAGTGGTGAAGATCTGACTCAAGGACCTGTATGCTCTTGGATCTATGGGTAAGGGTACCCCATGTCCAAAAATACTGAGAGTCTATACCTCATAGACCATGAAAGCAGACAATAAGCACCAATGCCACTGGTGGTGATCCAACTGAATAGCAGAACCCGTGGATAAAGACAGAATATATTCTGGGTACCAATGTAGCGAGGGGCTGATGTCGGGGGTTGGGACTCTCGAATAGAAGCCAATGAAATTTGAGATGCCAATGACAACAGGGATGAGTGTAGAAGCTGACAATCAAACCAAAGTACATGTTAACAATGGTTCCAACTCGTCATCAACAAAGGTGGTGAACCTGAGATGCTTCCAACAATTGTAGTATAAGGAAAACAAAAGGTTAGAGTTGTAAGTCCTTAGACATTCATTTAAAAACTGAGTTAATTAATATTGATTGAAAAAACATTTAATTAGGTATGTTTATTTTGTGAGAGCAAAGCAATGTTGGTCTATCTGCTGCATCCAGTACAAGGAATTGAATCCCTGATTCCAGTGTTGCAAGCTGGCAAGCTCACCACTGTCCCAAAGGGGGACTGAAAAGCCAACAGACAAAAAAGGTGCAGGAAAAAGCAAATCTAAATTCTCTCCAGAATGTCGAGGATCACCCTCAATTGCAGCCTCAGAGCTCCCTGAAGGAGCACCATGGAGGAATAAGGTTATTTACAATCTCAACTGAGAGTGCCCCCCCCTCCCCCCAATTGTGGTGCTATGCTAGATATTAGATGTGGGATAGGAAAGACATGATTTACTTCCATGCCAGAAATAATAATCTGAGAATTCATACCGCTGGTCAATCGAAAAAGAAAAATACTCTTTTTTTGTTTTGTTTTGAGATTCATCAAAATATAATTGTACAGAAATCAACTAAGCGGCGGAAAAATTGCAATCAAGGAAGGTAACTATCACAGCACTTCTTTAGAAAACCCGTGTCTAAATGCTTTGTTTGGAAAAAGTGATAAAATTATCTGAATGAGGTGCTTATATACAGTAGAGAGCACATTGGTATAGGTGGAGAGTATCATAGACAAATAAATATCGTCAAGCGAAATAGAGTGGGGTATAAAAGACTGGAGCAAGTGAGAAAAAATCAGATCAATGCTTAGATGGGCAAAGATGAAACCCTGGAGGTTGTGTAATAGCTACATGTCAGTAGAGGTATGTTTTGGAATCAAAATTTTTTCTCAGCGAATAAAGAGTATTAACTTGTCATAGTTGTTTTTTATTAAAGCAATCTCACTCTTAGTAATACTAGTTATATTTGTAGGTTGTAATAAGTGAGCAATATATTAAGTTAAAGCTTCATTACTGTTTAGATCAGCCAAGGTAAACACAAAAAATAGGCATCACTGTGACTATTTATACAATAAACGACCACTATGCCACACCTTCACATTTGTGAGTTATGTACATACAATACCATACAGTCATACTAATTGAAGTAGCACTAGTTATTGTGTCATACACGAGTTCAGTTCAGTTGGTATATATCTAAAGCTGAACAAACTTATTTAAGTTATGACAAAGCTACTAAGCTATCAGTCACCATCTCTAATTTTGAACTGCCAATCAGGGAGAAGACAACTGGCCAACAGCACTCATTGTCAAACTCTTGGGCATTATAATGCGATGGTCAATCCTATTAGTTGGTAATAAGTAGCCCAAGAATTGGCAATGGATGTTGCTTGCCAGTTGCTTTCCCTCTGGTTGGCAGTTCAAAATTAGGGAAAGTGGCAGAGAGCCTTTAATAGTAGCTTTGCCATAACTAAAAAAACAACAACAAATATAACACCCCCTCCCCCACAGCAACAGAAGAAAGCATGTTGGTGGCAACAGGAATTGAACCCGAGATCCTCAAACCACAAGGCAACCACCATAATTGCCGCGTCATGCAGGCCCAAAGCTGAACAAACTTGAATTAATCAAAGTAAAAATGAGAAATCATAATGGCAATGTTTTGACTCCTTGGATAGTTGGAATGATGAAAAACAGTAATAACTGGAAACACTAATTTCGAGTAAATGATTACTATCAAGACATTATCAATTTAATTATAATTTTGATTAATTAATACTTTTACTGGCATTTATCAACATTATCAATGCTCATAGATAATGGATTTATCAAGTTAATCACCCAGCTCTAGATAGCACTCACAGCTAACTCTTGGGTTACTCTTGTCTGATCAAATACTGGGACTTGACCATTACCCTTATAACACACCCAAAATCCTAAAGTGTTGAGAGCAATTATAGTTTTTGGCAGTAACAAGACTTGAACAATGGACCTGCAGATCCATAGATCATTATACTAACCACTAGGCCACGTTTGGCCCTAGCTACTTTGGACTTTTAGATGGATTTTAAAATGAAATTAAATTGTCTTTGGCCTAATATAATACTTCTTAAATTGTACGATAACTATCTTTTATAATATATTTATAATCTTGAAAAAATGTTCATGATTTCAATATAAATTGATAGATTTATCATTTACACCAAAGGTAACTTTGTCAACTCCAACATAAGTAAGTATCTTTTCTATTACAAAATTTCATCCTTACCAACAGATTTACATAATGATATATTTCTTAGTTTCTGAGTAGTGTATTTTAGAAACACTAATATTTATAATCAATCAAACACAAATAAGGGGTTTCTATACTAACCAAGAATTCCACCTGTATTATATGTATTGTTCTTACTGGACTTTCCAGACTGTTGGTCGTCACTATTAATCATTTTAGGTGCTCCAGGAGTCAGCTGGATATGAAAAGAAATTAACATACTGGCTTTACCATTTCAGATCATCATGATAATATTTTCTCAAAGAAACTAGTCAAAATATTTCAAACTTTTATGAAAGTGAAAAGAAAATCTTCTGACATTCTTTTTTCTGAACTCATTGTTACATTTTCATAAAATATATTTTTTATAACCATTCAAATTTATAAAGTATTTGATAGGCTTTAACAACAGAATAAACTATCAGGTTAAGTGGTATAATGAACACTGAAATTTCAAAGTTATATTGACAATAAAAAGATTACCAAGTACCGCCAAGTAAATTTTTATCTTTACTCTACTGTCTTTTGCTTTTAAAACATTTCAGAAGAGGTCCAAGTAGACATCCAAAAGCAAAAATTTGGGCAATATGTAAAATATTTGACATGATGGATACTAGACTAGTTTTTAACTTGACTTACTAAACGCTTTAACCTTTTTATTCACAAGTAGGACCTTAAAGAACATTATTAGTTACTCATTGATCAATTTTTAATGTTATGAAACAAAAATAATTCGTTAGCAAAAAAAACTCAGTCCAATAATATGATATCATACAGATTTGTTATTGAAGAATCTAAATTACCTACCAAATCACCATTGCTGTCATCAGATGAACAGCTATCAAATATGTTCTCCAAGTCTCGTCCAGTGAGTTGGAGGTGCTCCACTTTTGTAAAGCTGGAACCTTGAGTGCGTGGTGTAAGTGGGGATGTCACCGATGAAAGTTCACTTACTGAATTACTTTTAGGCTGATCTAAGACTGTGGCTTCTGATGTTGGGGCTGGTACTACTTGTTCTTTTGGCTTTTCTTCTTCCTGGAAGTATATTTAGGTTTTCATCAGAACACAGATTAAGCTATAAGTTACATGGAAAAAAAAAGTACTTATGTGATTATATATTACTTTTTACCTATGAAGTGACATAATCTTAAATTACCAGTGGTAGGTGTCCTAATGAGGTTTGTTTTGGGGTAAGGACCTCCTCTCCCTTTTTTGGGAAGCTATAGATGTAATTGGAGATAATGGAGGAGCTGGATCAGTACATTGGGGCCTCTATAAATCATTAGGAGGGCCTTTACACGATTGAAGAGTGTGCAGGTATTTTACATTAGTCCCACTAATTACTGCTTGATCCCCTATGTATTTTACATAAAAAAAAATACTTATGTAATTATTCAGTGTCATACAAAATGTAGACCTCACCAGTTCAGGGATAAGAAGAGACAAAAAAGAAAAAAAATTAAAAGCATTTTGAATCCAATGCTAGGCACTGGTAGAGAGACCCAGGAGCATGCTCCTGTCTTGTTTCGTACATTTAAAAGATATGATGCCTTTAAATTTACAGTAAA
Source organism: Limulus polyphemus (assembly GCF_000517525.1). Lineage (NCBI taxonomy): Eukaryota > Metazoa > Arthropoda > Merostomata > Xiphosura > Limulidae > Limulus > Limulus polyphemus. Next base: position 216,155 of record NW_013666205.1, read on the forward strand.
TTAGCCAAATGTGGTTAATCATTTGAACAGCTCTGTGTTTTTTATTAGTTCCATGTGTCTAAATTTTATAGGGCAACCCTGTGAAATATAGTTTATAAACTTCTTGAATATTACACATAAAGCTTTTCCTGATAAATCAACCTTTTAAATTCTCCCAGCTTTTGACTTCACCCAACAACAAATGTAATTTTTAGTTCCTTCTCCAACCAGTACCATTTCAATTTGTTTTTTTACCAAACTATCAGCTTATCTTTCCTTTGTTTCATCATGTTGCTCAATAACCTTTGCCACTTTTTACTTTAATCCTGTCTCTAGATTAAACTGCCATATAAATTCTAAATGACTGTTTTCGGGAAAAATCCACTTTGTAAACACATTTCATAAACTTGTGAAAATGTATTAATGAGATTTTGATTGGTCAAAAAACAAATGCTGTAGTAATATGCAAAATATCTAAACACAGAGAATACATCCCTGTTGTGTGAAACTAAAATATGATGGTGCTTATTTGCAAAAACTCAAGTTTAGTGTGTTAAGTTCCTGAGTGAATTGTTGCTGAATTCATGAAAACATTCAGAAACATTAAAAATTTCAAAATTCAATAACTGGCAGAAAATTCTCCTCCATATTAACAGTGAACAGTATAAAAACAAGGCAATAATTTAAGGGTTAAATGAGTCAATGAAAATACATTCAAAACAAAATCCAATACAGTAATTCTTCTGGCAACAAAATAGTTTTGTTCCATGACATCACTTTGTTACCAGAGGTAAATATAACATTGGAGATATAGGGATAATTTCCAGGACTTCAGAGAAGGGGGTGCAATAAATAAACATCATTAAATACAAACAAAAATAAGGTTAAAATGTGACTGAAAACAATATGTATACAAAAGAAATACATATTAAAAATACATTAAACAAGATAATAAAATAACACTTACCACCGACTTCTCTCGGAGCTAGCATTATGTTACCACCACTCGTATTTGCATTTTAATTTCCAAAGAGATGGATTTACTCTGCACTTTTTGCCCAGTAAATCTACTAGCACTACACTAGATGGTCATTTGGATGTCATAATGGGAGTAATAAAATCAATTTATCACAGCAAAAAAAAACATGGTAACATTACCAATAAGAGAAGCTCAAGCAAATGGCAGGCAGGAGAGGGAAGACTTGCAAAGCATGCTGCTGATTGGGCAGACTCGTAAAGCTCTTCACTGATTGGTTGCTGATAATGTAAACAAAACCCACTTGGTTGCATTTACAAGGCATGTGTAGCATTTAAAATTTTACTCTTTTAAATCACTTCCTATGATTTCTGAAGATTTCTTTTTTTTTTTCGATTTTTTTTTTTTGCAAAATTAGGGAGGCGAAGGGGCCCTCCATGGCTGAATTCATTATAAAGGAGCTTCGTTCCCAGAGGATTCATTAACAGATGTATTAGCATATAATAAAAACTTTAACAATTCAAAACCTTTTATTTATAAAAACTGAATATTCAATTAAAGCTCCGTTAGTTTATATCGACCTATACAGAAGTTACTTTCAATTCTCAGTTTCACATAATATAACCAGAAGAGTGCCTTATAGTGTATCTAAACATTACTCACAGAATACTAAAATATTAAATAAACTATCACATACAAAAATTTTATTTGGATAACACATGGCATAAGTGATTTATGATACTGCAGCTACATATGTACAAATACTGCCTGCAGAATGCCCAATAGTATTAATCTTTCCTACAAGAATTGGGTTACCATCAGTTCTGTTTTACCCAATGAAAAGAACCAGGATATTACAACATAGTCAAAATCTAAAACTATTAACTTTTCATACAACATGCAGGTTACTGTCATTTCTGTTTCACCCAACACAAAAACTATGATATTACAGCAGTCAAAACCTAAAACTGTTAATCTTTCATACAACATGCAGGTTACTGTCAGTTCTGTTTCACCCAACACAAAAACCATGATATTACAGCAGTCAAAACCTAAAACTGTTAATCTTTCATACAACATGCAGGTGTGCGTGTTTTCTTATAACAAAGCCTCATCGGGCTATCAGCTGTGTCCACCAAGGGGAATTGAACCCCTGATTCTAGCATTGTAAATTCTAAGACTTACAACTGTCCCACCAGGGGACCAACAAAGAGGTTACTGTCAGTTACATTTCCCTCAAAACAACAATGATTTTACAATTTTTTGTACCGCCATGCAAAATATTGAGGTTCTATTAGAACTTAACTTTTTAAAATATTATTATGAATATGATAAAAATAACCAAGTTTACAAAATTAAAAACCCTTCAACACTAAGACTATTAATGACAAACTTACATTAGAAAACTCATTAATATTTCTACAAAATTAAATTACTGCAACCACTAACCTTACATACAATATCCATTTTAACTCTGAATGTTGATCCACTTGAAGCAGGATTCACTTTGTATTCTTCAAACTCAACATTAAACTCATAAGGATCCTTTGGTTTGGCAGGCAAAGATTCAGTTTCTTCAGACTGTTTTGGACCAGGACCAGGTCCCAAAAAGGGGTAGGGACTAATTGGATTGTTGAGATTTTCTTGCTTGCAGCAGGAATCAGATCCTGTCCTTTTTCTCCTTTTATTGGCTGGAAGATCCCTAGAAATTGAAAGAATAATAATAATACAATCCAATAATCAATTTAATTGACCAGTTATGTCATACAAATTATGTGTGTTTAACACAATAACCAATAAGTGTACCATGAATGATGTTTTATCTCAATAAAGATATAAAAGTTAACATTTTCATACACTGAAAGTGTATTTCTGATACATGCTTACCTCTAATATAATAGCTTTTCTTGACTTGTGCTGCACTCTATTTACACAATTTTTACTTGCCAATAACCATGATACTCCCACCTACCCTCACATGATATAGATGTGCTGTAGTTTGCAAGTGAGCATGCAACAACTCTCCACCAATAGGAGTGTGATACACCCTCCTAGCACAACCATAACTTCAAGCTTAGGCAAAAAAGATGCCCCGGAAGTGGGGAGAATTGGTGGGAAGTGTGAGTGGAAGTATCTATCGGAAATACATTTTAAGTGTAAGAAAATGTTAACTTCTGATACCGTACCTAACTTCCACTCACATAATAGCTAGTATCCCACAATGAAATGGTGGGAGGACCAGTGCAAAAGTTACCTAGATGAGCACTCTTCGGAAGTTACCTGAAGAGAACCACCCATGTAATGTGACACAATAATGTATAGGGTCACACTCGTGGGAGACCATACCCCATCTGTACCTGGTATACTCTTTGCCCTCAGTCAAGATAAGTGTCACTAAATTGGGTGGAAAAGATGCACATCCAACCTGTAATTGTACATATCAGATGGTGTAGAGTGGCTAAGATGCGTCAGACCGTATACAGTGAGTCAACTGAAAGAGGTAGATGGATGAGAGATAACAGAGAATGGTAGTGAGGGTGAGATGGAAACTGGGCCGGGGAATATCTTAAGAAAAATTTGATAACTATTTGGACATTATAAAGATTTTGCACATGAAATTTTGAAATTTTCTGATGCATAAAAGTATTTTTAATGTTAAGGTGAAAATTACTTTGCATGATAGATAGGCAAGATGTGAAAAGAAAAAAAAAAGCATGAGAGAAACATTGCTTTACAAACCTTAAGACTTAATAAAAATATTTGATATTTTACGTATGAAAGCATTGTAATGTTTACTGATAAACTGCCAAATTTCAATAACATTTGCTTAATAAGTTAAAAGTTATAGCATGAAAACTATAACAAATACAAAATGGTTATGAGGTTGGTCCCACGGACCATGAGTTGAAAGAGTTAATACTAATTACATACATTGGTTGTTATCAATAATTTGTGTACAAAAAAAGTAAAAAAATTTGACTGTATTTTGTACTGATAAACATAATTGGATTAAATATTATCAGAGGATTACAAAAGAGTATTAATGATGACTGGAAAAGGTATTGTGTCATTTCTCGGCAGATGGATTGCTATATATTTCATTGAGCTATTTGACACAGAAGGTAATCAATAATTATGCAAGGTATGTACCATAAAGTGGTATCATTTTGAATTACTTATTAATTTACAGATATAATTGTATTTTAAGTCTACAATCAAATCAAACTTATATATTGTTGCCCATAATGGTATTCGATATTCCTCATTCACTTAAGCAACTCTAGCAAATTGGCATAAAACATTTGGCAAAATTTGAGTAAAATTCTGGCCAGAAACAAAACACCAATGAAAAATTAAAGAATAAAAAGCCAAAAACGTTTCACAAAGTTTTGAATCAAAATTACTTCAGTTGGTATATACAAGATACCAAGGGGTTTTGGCACTGCTAAGACTACAAATCGTGACCGGCATTCAAAAATATGAGTTTAAAAAAAAAAGGAAGGAAACTGCAGTGAATTTAGAAAATGGTTTTATATTATTTTGAATGAAAACAGATTATCTTATTGATTCAAATTGCAAAAACAAATAAATAAATAAAACAGTTTTCTTAGATCTGACTAACAATGGGTGTGCCCATATGGTCTTTGAAAAAGAAATAGTAGCAGTACCAAGTTATAGTAAACAAAGGGTTAAGAATACTACAAAATTGAATTGGATAGCAAGGCCTCACTCTTTGCCAGTGTTTGGAAACATAATTTCTTAATTAAATAGCAAATATACAGGTTGACATAACCTGTTTTTTGACCCCTTGACAAACAAAGACTTCAACTCTACATAGTTAGTGTAAGCTATCACTTGTTTAATTTAAAATAAAAAAAATGGAGTTTTCTAATACAATCTCCCCAAATTTTTAAATCCATTCTTTTATTATTACAAACCAACTTTGCTTTGAGCTGATTCTTTTCTTTTAGAAATTCTGTATAGCATTTTGCTGTTGAGTGGATGATGGGTTTGTTCATCATCATCAACAAAATCCCAAGATGAATGTTCAGAGATAAAAGAGCCCGAACATGGTAAACCACTCCATAAAATAACACAATTAAACCCCGACAGTCCATACAACAACAATCTGGATGATCTTTCATATTCACAATAGGAAATTTAACCAATAATTCATATATTCACATTCTGAATCTGAACAGCTACTTCTCATAACAAACATGCATTTCCTGTGGGTATATAGTTCAGTAATCCATACATGATGCCACGAGTCAAGTACGAGTTGATCAGGACAGAAAACAAGATGATAATTACTTATACAAGCTACTTGTACTCATAGCGTATACCAGTTTATGACAATATTTCTGAAGAACAACTTTTACTTCCAGTGGATACCAGTTTATGACAATATTTCTGAAGAACAACTTTTACTTCCAGTGGATACCAGTTTATGACAATATTTCTGAAGAACAACTTTTACTTCCAGTGGATACCAGTTTATGACAATATTTCTGAAGAACAACTTTTACTTCCAGTGGATACCAGTTTATGACAATATTTCTGAAGAACAACTTTTACTTCCACTGAATACTGGTTTATGACAATATTTCTGAAGAACAACTTTTACTTCCAGTGGATACCAGTTTATGACAATATTTCTGAAGAACAACTTTTACTTCCACTGAATACTGGTTTATGACAATTTTCTGAGAATGACCTTCACAGTAAGGTTTTACATATGAACTACACAGATATCAAAAGATCTTCAGAATGATTAATACTACTATCATGTCAAATCATAGTGCTCCAAAGCAAAGACATCTAGAAATATCAGTATCATTAAAACATTATGTTTATTTATACAAAATAGCAATTTATGTATTACATATTTTGTATTCTATAAGCAAGTCACTGGTTTGGACATAATGATGATATATGTGAAGATAATGACATAATGTGCCATTATGGTTATGCAACTTGTGCAACTACTGACAACATATAAAATAATAAACTGATAAGTTTGTTGTACATAAAGATGTCTTCTCTTTACTAGTTGCATGCCAACCTTTTTTCATTCACTGATTAATAATGCATGCTATTAAGTATCCACTATATTCAAAGAGACTGATTCAATTATCCTAATGTTTTGATAATCTGGAGGAACAACTTAATTAAAAGTGCTTTTGGATTAATGACGTTTTACCGTAACCAAATATTATAAAATAATCACTTCTGATAACAAACAACCTTAATCCACCAGTTCAGCTTTTAAAATTAGATAAAAACTTACCAAGTAACTGACTGTATGCTACAGAAATCGTACAAAAGTTTAGTTTGAACCTCCTCTTCCAGCTCAACAAGTTCAGTTTTGAATGGTAATACTGGCCTTTTTAAACCTTGGGCAGAAAGTTTGGGCTGGGAACCTACTACAGGATCGTCAACTGCTGACCAGTGATTCACTACTGTTGTAGCTGGTGAGCCCTCAGATGTCTTGCTAGCATCTCCTACACTTAGGGAAGTATGGTACGGTGACGTGACCTGCTGTTCAAATAATTAATGTAAAAATGTTCTGCATAATCATATGTTCACTTAATTCAGAATTCATATTATTTAAGTTATACCTTACAAATTATTAAAATTCCACTTGAAATTCTTCACTGGCTAAAACAATTAGATATGGTATTTTTTCAGAGAAAAAAAATCTGCTTATATTTTTTCAAATTAAATAATACAGTTAATATCTTTTTTTTCAATTATAGTAATTATACATGTTTGCTATGATGACTTCTACTCCTTTCTTCACATAAATTGTCAGGTGTTGAATACTTGTCTTATTTATGTTTATGCCAACATTATATGATATTTCATAAATTTACAAAATACATAGAAACAACTTCTATCACACACAAGCTGTTGTTGAAACAACATCCAGAGAAAATGAAAAAAAAGATCCAAACAGATATTTTTGGTTGTATTTTAGCTATCTTTATTAACTAGTTATCAGTATGCTCATATTTATGGAAGAGAAAGGACCCCTCCATGCTGAAGCAGAATGTTCATATATTATTTATCATCCTTGGAAACTTTATATTTTTCTTTATTTAACTAAGCTGTCTGAGGATAACCAGAAGATACTAGTAAAAATAGTACATAACAGAAGTTTGCCAGCTGTGGCAGCAACAACAGTGATGAACCTTTCATGTAATATTGTTTTCTAATATTTTGTATGAATGAAGCAATGACCAGGAAAATCAACAGTATTTATTTCATGTTTGTACCAATCCTTTGAAGAAAAAAGGCTCATAGGCTTAAAAGTTACCAACGAACTCAAGTAAGTCCAACAGATTGATCTAACGTGAAAGGAATTAACTTATATATTAAATAATTTTTCAAGTGTCCTTTTTCACTAAGATTATAAAAATAAAAAAACAAGACCCAAAATTATTATAAGACAAGAAGATTTATACGACCTTTAACTGTATAATGTGCTTTTAGTTTGATTACTGTAATATGCAAAAAACAATCTGAATTCTGAATGGATACCATCATCCAATTTATTGATATTATTAAAAATTAAGGCATGAAAAAATTTTCTTGTGAAAATGTTGGTAATTCCACTGACCTGATCAGTTGGAGGTTTATCCCTCATGCTACTGGTATTGACAGTAACTGTTGAAACTGCAGGACTATGAGTATGGATTACTTGGTCCTGAGATTCATATTCTTCCTTTATATGTGGTGGATGGGGTGAAAGAGTGGGCATTGTTGGGTCCTGAGAATTAGGGCCTTCAAGTAAACTTGGTGTGGGGGTCCCAGGATGAGCAGAATCAACAGATGAAGGCTGAGTGTGTGTAGTGTTTAAATGAGGTAAGGTACAAGGTGTGGATGGAGCCACTACCCCAGATCTGTAGTTAAACATAATGTTCGAGTTGGAACCTGATGTCATGGTACCGGGGCTTCCCGACGAAATATCTAAGAATCGAGATGAAAAACAGCTGTCTAGATCAACAGCATCAAGTCCTTCCAAAGGTTGATTTCGCTTGTGAAAAGGGAATGTTCCTCGGAAAGCACGTGCTTGAGATCTTTCTTTATCACACTTGTCTCCTTTACGGGAAGCATTAGCAGTAGATGTACTTGTCAGAGTTGTTTTCCCAACATTTTCTCCATCACTAGTGGGGACACCTTGACTTGGAAGGTTTCCTAAACTATTATTCCCCAACCCTGACTTGTTAGAAACTCCACTTTTTCCTTTATTCTTACACCTGTTTAGTCACATGAGAAATGAAATTATTCAATTGGACAAAATCTTTTTTTTTTTTGAAGAGTAAAATGGATAAGTTCATTCTCAATCCTACATTATTTTTAAAGACGTTAATTAACCAATTATAGACACAGCATTCCACACATCTAGAAAACTGCCCATGTTTTATTTATTTTTATCACACTCGGGTCGTTTACTCACAATTTTTACATTAGCTTCACAGCTTGAATTACTTTATGCTTTTCATGATTCATTATTCAGTAACTTTTCTATGTGAATTACTTCCTTGACTACATATCTGCATTTTGTGAAAAAATTTGCAGCACTCCGAAAAATTTGGAAATTTAATTAGCTTAGAAAATAGATGCTAGAATCGTTAAGCAATTATCTTGTAAACATGTAAAGACAATAACTCAAACTTAAAAAATAAAATAAAATACTGAATTTACCTATAGCATGAGCAATCCACATGCTCACAGGGATCAGAAAAGTTCCATTGACCAATCACATCCTCTACCCCAGTGCTTTCTGTTGGAGGAGGTACAAATCCTACACGATGGAAAGTTGTACTGTCTTGCCAAACACCCGATCTCATGCTAAATGTAGTAGGAATATGTGAATTGAAAGAGACTGAAAAACGTGGCTGGCAACCTGTAATCAATGTTGTACTTAATGAAGTGTGCTTGGTGGTAGAATAATTTCCTATCATTGCTGAAGGATCACGAGGGGATGTTGGAGGAGTCAGGACACCACCATGAAAACCAGACTTGAGGGACGGCTGCACAGCAGAGTGAAAGCTAGGTATGTTACTTGCCGAAACATGGTTTACAGGGACTGAAGTTCTTGACAACGTGGCTTCTTCAATGTCAGCAATTAAGACATAAGAAGAAGGGTACCTCATTTTAACCCCACCTGAAATACAGAATACAGTATAATTATAATAAATGTCAGTAATATAAGCATTCAAACAGAACATTAATGTAAAATCTAACATGTCTGAAAGAGTAAAGAGGAAAATAAATATTGAGAAACACACAATATAGACCATTAATATTCACTGGAGATGTTCTGAAATGGCAATCTCAATCATGAAACCTACAGTCACTTAGAGTACATAAAATTACACACTGTAACATTCATGTTAACCCAAAACTAAAGGATACCTTCATTGCAGCTATGCATAATCTTGTGTTTCAGTATTTCAAGGTATAAGTAGAAGAAAACTAACCAACAATAACTTCAACAGCACAAGGCAGTGAATCATCTTCACCACTACAGTCCTTACTGCTCTCATCCTTATTGGCCAATGGATAAAATTGTCTCCACTCTCCAAGTAATCTCTGAGTTCCAGAATCTGTTTCTTTGTAACTCTGGCCAGTCAAGCTTCCAGCCATTCCATATGGACTCAGAATAACTAGAAGTTCAAAACATGTGATGTTTTTAAGTTTAATTTTTGCACAAAATCATCACCACTAGAATCTTATGAAAAACAAAATTTCTAACTATCATAATACTATTACATTGTTCATAGTAATCTGCTTCTCTTTTTCACTGTTACAAGGTTATCTTTTTCTTTAGTAACAATAACTTCTTAATTATACTTTTAATCTGTTTCTTATATTCTCAAAGTATAAAACTGCAGGATATGACTGATATTGCAATATAATATTTAGTTCTCAGTCATTACTTCATAGAAGATCCCCTTTTTATGTAACACTGACCACAGAAAGTGGACAGAAATCAACATATTTTAAAGTGTGACTAAGACATTATTTTATTAACAAAACAAAAGGTATTTAGTGAACTAAAGAACAGTAAAGGACATACCAAAAAGCGATACTTCATTAGCATACATATTTAAGTAGCTGTTATCAGACTTTACACTGGAATATCTTTGGTCAATAAACTGTTACTTAAGTTAATAATACTGTGCTTTTTATAGCATTTTTTAATTCCTCTTAGGAAGTAGCCACAATATTATTAAAAGTACAGAAACAAATTGCTTTGTGTTAATCAGATCTAGCTAACTTAAATTCCATTTTGAAACCATCCAGTTCTAGCCTACATTCTTAAAAGAATGCTCTAGCTGGTTACTTACCGGCTAAACCAGAGTGGGAGCTCTGTGCATGAAACAGGTGGTTCCTGGTTAGTCTATAAACAGCAGGATGTTGTCGGACATCAACAGCTGTACAGACTGTACTTTCACCATGAATAAAGAATTTGAAGGAGAAGGAGAAATGAATGCTATAAACAACAAATATAACTAAATATGTTATTCCCTTAACCCATGGATTAACATTTACCTCTGAGTAGTATAATTGATTGAATGTATTAAAGGTAAATATCTTTTGGCTGGTATTTTCAGAGAATTAAAACATGCTTAATGAGAATTGATGTCTAATTACTTTGTACAGTAATAGATGACCTAACCCATGGATTAACATTTACCTCTGAGTAGTATAATTGATTGAATGTATTAAAGGTAAATATCTTTTGGCTGGTATTTTCAGAGAATTAAAACATGCTTAATGAGAATTGATGTCTAATTACTTTGTACAGTAATAGATGACCGGATATCGAAATCTTATGAAGCATTAGAAACTGACAGGTGTTAACATTTGTGCCAAAAAATAACATAAATTGCAGATTTTTTTTTTTCTCTTCAATTGTCCATTTCAGTCTCCAAATCAGAGATGGACAGAAATAGCATTTGAGATCTATATCTTGTCTCCTATAAGTCATTGTCCAAGAGGCCAATACCTGAACCTGTCAGTTGAACTGGACAATGAGAGAAATGTTTTCTGAAATGTTATGCTGAATAAGTTACATTTTAAACGTCAAAAGCTGGCACAGCATTAGAAATCAACAGGCATAACATTTGTGATACAAATCACACAAATTTCTCTTCCTTTTTAACTTTCTACATTCCTCTTTATTTGGCTAATTTTGATTCCAACACAGAGGTATGTAAAAATAGCATTTTACATCTATCTTACAACTCCCAAAATTCATTAATTAGGCTGGATAGTAAGAGACATGTTTTTCTGAAAAGCTATTCCCATACAAAGACTATAACAAATTACAGTTCAAATGCTGAAAGCAAATTTGAAATCTAAAATGGACAAATTTAGAGGAACGTGAAAAAAACATCTGCATTTTATGTGATTTTTATCATCAATGTTCATCATCCATTTAATTTTGATGAACATTTACAAATTTAGATGAATGTGTAAAAAATATCTGTATTTTATGTGATTTTTATCAAAAATGTTTACTGTCCATTTAATTTTGGTGAACGTTTACAAAGATCTAACAAAGTATTTGTTTCAATAAAAAATCCATGCATGTGTGTGTGTGTGTGAACTATATTAATCATATTAAACAAGTTTGATTTTAAGTGTTATGTTATGAAATATTACAATTTACTTGTACACATTAACTATAAAAAACTGGACCTAAATTATAGTTTTTCATAAGTAATTTTTCCCTAAGAAATTCAATTCTACATTACAATCTTTTGTTATATGAATCATGCTACAGAAATAGTATCCATATTTAAATTATTTGCATTTTTTAAAAGCTAAATTATACTCAAATGGCAGAATTGTGTGTAAAGAACAGTAAAAGCAGTAACAATTTAACATCCAATGCATGCCTATTGCAATTTTTATCAATTGTTTAGAACTGTATTGAGTCATTTTTAAGTTATTCATTTCTAATATACATAGTATCTTTCACTAGCACATAAAAAACAACTAATTTTTAAAATTAAAGTTCAAGTTCAGTACAAAAACGTAAATAAAGGACTGAGATAAAAAATACTCTCTACTATTCATGGGTTTAGTGGACAAACTTGTCTTGCCAAGTGCATTAATTATAGGGAACCTGAGAAACAAAAAAGTTTAAGTTTGGTACAAAAATGTACTTATTCACAAGAAGAAAAATGACTGAGAATTAAAAATACTCAATGTTATTCATGGGTTTGGAGGTTAAAATAGTCTTGTCAAGTGCATTAATTATAGTGAAACAAGAGAAAAAAAAATATTGTTAGTGTTTCAAAGAACATTTAATTATGGGAATTATATATAGAACAGTTTTTTTTAAGAAGCGATACTTTCAGCATTTCTGTTAAAAACTAAGACCTTCATGAGGTCTCTTCTTCTTTAGGAGACTATTTATTAAGAAGTTATTAGGAAACACCTATTTCTAGTAAAAAATTAACTTCTATAAACAAATAAACTAACTTCCTATGAGATCACTAGTGTCTCCAATTATTAAAGCAATATTTATGGAAGTCTTTCTTTGAAATGATCTGGTGAAATTATTCAAATTCCACTCCAATTAAACTATAACAAGTTAGTTTATTTTTTCCTTTAATGCTTCTACAAGCTCAACCAAGGATCCAGGATGGAACCATTCTGCATTCGGAATTAGGAGGAGACAATGGACCCTCTTCCATGAACAAAGTTGGGAGGGAGAATTTATCATATCTCATAGCTCAACCAAGGATCCAGGATGGGACCATTCTGCATTCGGAATTAGGAGGAGACAATGGACCCTCTTCCATGAACAAAGTTGGGAGGGAGAATTTATCATATCATATGGCTATGGGAGCACTTATTATACTACTTGTTTGATAGTGGTGAAGCAGATGGTCCTATCCAGATACTGAAACATGCTTTTTTTTTGCTAAATAAAATTGTATTAAATATATTACTATGGATTCTTCCTTGATTTATTTCTTAGTATCTTGGTGTGTTCCTCTCTGACAAACTAATTTGGACAATTAATTCATCATACTTCAAGAAGTAAATTTTCAAGGGGAATGATGCAGCAATATTAAAAAGCAGTTTATAATAAACAGTAAGTATGACACTGGACTAAAGACTGATGCGAAGCCATTTCCTGATTTAATGAAATAAAAACTTAAAACTATTTCTTAAATGAAACATTTATTTAATTATCACAAAATATATGATCATTAGAAGTTTAAGTTACAGGTATCTCTAGCTATGCCTCTGATGGCGGTTAACTCTAATATTGCTGATTTTTTAACTTAATGAACAACCAGTTTAGAGGAAAAAATCAAAACATCAGTTTTAAATCTTGTAACTTATGTGCAAGAACTACTAAGTAGTATACATTTACCATAAAAATAAAGAAAAAACTACTTAAATATTTACCCATATCATCAGTAATGTTACATAACTACATATATAAATAGTTTATTTTTAATACTAAAGACATGGTATCTTGATACACATCTTATCTCACATCCAAATAGCAAAACATGGAAACTATACAAATCTCCAGATTATCTGCCTGGCAACCTTGCTGGTTTGTCATACTCTGTACAATATCACGTGAATTTTTTTAAATGTTTTACTTTTTCCTCCAACATGAAGGTTTAAGAAATGCAAAGTCAGTGACAGTAGAGTTAACTTCCAACAAGAGCATGAATTGAGAGACCTGTAATTTATATTTTTAAAGAATGGCAATAAAATGTTAAACAGTATCAGTAGAAAAAAACAGTGAGGTAACCACACTTAATAATTTTAATGACAACCATTTTTTAAAAAGCAGCATGATTAACTATTAGCTTTGGTTTGAAAGTTGGCATTTTTATGGGTTGACATAGCTCATATTTCTATGTAATAAATATTCATTTTGAAGATCAAGTAGCTATGAGTCAGGAAAAATCAACTGACAGGGATTTATAGTTTCTCAAAAAAAAAAGGGGGGAGGACACTTAAAGGGGTAAATATGATACCTAATTATATTGTGATTACATAATCATTTTAAACAGAAACTCGGTCAAAAGTGTCTGAAATTACCTTTGTCCTGCTTGATCTCCTGGTTCCAAAGGTTGCAGGAACCACTTTCCTAACCTTGTAAATCCACGAGACAAAAGACATCTGTGCAAAAGTTAAAATATTATCATATATTTTATGTAGTTACTACAGAGATAAGTCATTTTACTTTTATATGACAATGATAAGAACTACAGAAATTTATTTTGTTAAATAAAATTGATGTTGCTTTCCTTGTTTGGCAACCCTTTGCTGATTTCTTTTTTTTTAATTTTATAAACATTTGTTCAATACCTAATTTCATAAAGAGGAATGCACAGAACCCTTCCAAATTACTTTTCCATGTTTTTTTTATATCTTTTCTAACACTAAACCATTTTATAACTTTTCAGTTTTCCAGTTCAACACCATAATGTTTCATCATCTTTTAATATACGTTCATATGTAAAAAGGAAAATTCTAAAACATAATCTTTAACTGAAACTATGCTACATAAAAAAAGGCTCCATATTTATGTGGCATATTCACCCATTTGTAAAAGAATTTTCATATTGCTCATAAAAAAGTCCCATTACTCTTTTAACTGTTTTTCTTTAACTTGCACACACAACTTGCCTTTGTGGTTCAAGTATGTACAGATCATTGAGAAAAAATATCACTATTGTTTTATGGTTATTCAAGCTGGTGACAATACAGCCTACTGATACTTTTCAGAAATAATTATAACAATTTTTCCTTTTTTTAAAAGCTCAGGTAAATAATATGTTTTTCAACACTGTCAAACTTGTCTTAAGCTTACAAACTGTATCTAGAAACTCTGTTTCAACTGGCTGATCCTCCACTAAAATCCTATGAAAATCTTTGTACAAATCCCAGTGAGTCAACTGTGATAAAAACAATGCTTTTCATTGGGCTTTAAAAGGTACATGACCAGATCATCCTTGTTACATTGATGGTCTGTTATTTTCCATAACCTTACACCTCTGCTTATGGCTCAAAATTCTCAGATTCTTGTGGTTGTGATCAATCAGATTTAGAATTAGACACACCATTTCTGGAAATTGAATAAAATATGTACATTACACTTACTTTCTAAAGCTTTTCTGTGTGTGTACCATCTGCTCAGTAAATAGATTGCTAATATTCCAAATTTTATAATTTCTAATAAAACATATTAAGTTGTTAATATTTATATTTTTATAAATATAAATTTTATATTTTTATTTTTGGGGTCCACAAGAAATTTGGTGCATAAATAAAAAATGTCTTCAAAAAAAACAGATGGAGTCCCTATCAACCCATCTGTAGCTCTAGGGTAGCTAAGTATATAGCAGTGTTTAAAATGAAAAAAAAATATGAGTAAAATTTCAATGAATACAATAAATTTCCTAACTAATAAGGAGTTAATCCAACCAAATACAATTAAGTCCAACATGTAATAAGATAGTCTTCTTTCTACAGCTACCCATAATTTTCCAAACAACAAATGCAACTCACCTTTCAATCAAATTGTGAAAAGCTTTAAACAGAAGAGTTCGGCTTTCATACGAAAGCCCATTTTCCAATGATCCTTGGTCCCCTTCTATGAGAAATTCAACAATCATTTGTTAGTCATGCTTTTTAGCATATTTCAAAATATTTGCACATCACCAAATAGCTAATGTGGCACATCAGAGTAGAATTTACTTATGTGTATAAGTGAACACTTGAAGAAGTTCTACTTGCCCAAACTGCATCAAGCATCACATATAATAGACATAAATATTCTCATTAAGAATAGTTTTACCACATCAGCCAATTTCTTTCACATGTGGATTTACTGGACAAGTATGGCAATTAAATCTGCCACATTTTTATATTTGCATAAAACTATACAAAATAAACAGATCCTACATATAAAAATACACATTTTTGCACATGTGCAAAATATAAAAAAAAAAATGAAGACAGCTCATTATTACTGTAAAAGTCAGTGTTTACTTGTAATACTGTCATCGTATTATGAACACCCCTTGAACCATGCAAAAATACCTGCAACTTGAAAAAAAGTAATATTCAATTTAACAGAGAAAATCATCAATCAGAATAATTAAACTTATAAGAATTAAAAGCAGTGTAAAAATATCTATTGAAATTTATTAGGCACTTAAAAGAAATGCTTTCAATTGAACAATAAAATTGTTTAAGAAAAACTGATTTGGCCGTAAAAATGAATGAAAAACCTATATATTATTAAAAATTCAGTATGTTATATAAATAAACCAATAAATAAACTTCATTCAAAAGACATTTGAAATATTTAATGATAATTTTTGCAAGCCGTACACCACACACTCGCATTCAACTGCCAGTCAGACCCATGTCTGTAAATTTCAGACCCAACTGCCAGTAAATGATACAGTTATTAATTACTTGAAAAAAAATTTGTGAGGAGAGTTTGGATCCTCCCTGACCCCTCCCCTAGATCCACACCTGCTTATACGACATTAAGGAATACACATACACAATTATAAATGAGAAAACATACTACAATGTTGAAAAAAAAAAGAGCAAAGTTATCTTTATTCAACATTTAAGTAGCCAGAGAGTTGGCAGGTTGCTGATGCCAGTCATTTGCCTTTCCTATAATCAGCAATTCAAATTACTGAAATTGCAGATAGCCTTAGCAGCTATTCAATAACAAAGAAATGGTGAACAAGTTTAGTGACAATGGAAATCGAACCCGAGACCCTCCAGTCACAGGGTACTGCACACTCATTATACAGCTTTGCACTTAACAGCAAACAAACATGATGGCAATACTTCAATTAATTAGATAGTTGGACAAGTGAAAAACAGTAAACAATCAAAAAACCCTAATTTAAATTAGTGATTAATTTTGATTAACCAATTGTTGGAATAATCAAAAACACTAATTTTGATTAGTTAATTATTTTTGTGACATACATCCACTTATCACTGCTTGTTAGGCAAGCAATCATATGGATTATACTACCCAGCTCTAATTTTGACTACCACACACAAGATGATAAAAAAGTATGAACCAAACTTTGTACATGATTAGAGAATACACCAAAAAAAAATGTAGTATGAATTACCTACAAGTTCAGTAATCTCAATTCAAACTTGACTCTTTTCTACATATACTTCCAGAACAAAACTGATTCAGCAGTTATTCAAAGAGGAAATGAATGTGAATTCAGAATTCTCAGTCACCTATGACACTACCGTAATAATACAGCAGTATAAGACTCTTAGCAACTATGCAAATTTGTTTAAACATGCATAAAACTAATTCCCTACAAAACCCGTTTAGCACATAACACGAAAAGTTTAACATATCTAACTTAAAATTAGTTTATGAATTCTGGATTGTTAAAAACGTGATTTATTTTAACAAACTACCAAAAATTATTAATGTATTAACATAAAGTATTCTCCACAACTGACTTTTCCATCAAAAGACGTGAACCAACTGGTCACTTACTTATGAGTTATCTCAATGTTATCAGTCTTATCAAATGTTAGTTTACATTTTGAAAGGTTACTAAAAAAAACGTTACAAATGCCTTTTATTTTATTTAAACTGGTATTCAAAAAATGCCACCTCGACGGCTACAAATTATCCGCTGGTGGTGTTATTCAGAGAGGCCATCAAATAAAAAAAGGGAAAGAGAGAGAGAGTGTGTAATGTCGCTCTACTCCAGTGGAAGATTAATTACTTGAGCCTGGAGCTTTGGCGCCGCCTGCCTGCCGGCCGCATCACTATCTTCCTATATCACTTGTACTGCCACGCTTTTCCATGATCTTCACGATTTCTCAGATCAATATAGTGCTCAACGTACCTACGTTCTCTAGTCAGCAGCGTGTGTAATACCGTAGCTACAGGCGTGCACACTTATGTACATACGTGTAAGCAGGCAGCCAGAACGGAACAAACTAGCGAGACATGCAGTCATTGTAAACAGCAGTTTAACCTTCCTAAACAGAGTGATGACTAACTTAAGAGAAGAGTTGTTAATAAATATTTATTTCTATCTTGGATGTTCCAGTAAGGCGTGTTACAAAAGAAAAAAGGCTGCAAACTAAGAGTAACATCTTTAAAACTAAGTTTAAAACTACAAAACTACATGGGTTATAAGCGTAATACAAGTTTAAACTGTATATTATGTGAAGCATAATCTTACAATTTTGCATATATTTCTTCAATATCTAAATAAAGCCTAAAGCTATAATAGAAACACTTCACAATAAGCTACTTTCTGACCCTCAGTCAAAATGTCATCAAGCGACTCAACAAATCTCTTAAAAACCATGAGTCTACCCATTTATCTATCCTCGCCGCAAGCGCCATGACAATCAAGCTTGCCTCCACAGAATAACACTGGCGGGAAGCCCACAGTGCCTGCACGGAAAAGAATACAGCCCACACGAAATAATCACAGCACCAAAACCTCACAGATTCTTCACGCGGCAGAACGCCCCGGGTACAGATCAATACGTTAAGTTCGGACAGGGTAAACAGCCTCGCTTTTAACGCTGTATAGAAATGGATTAAATCTAACGGGAGAGCCCCTTGACGGTTTTCGTGCGGTTATAAAGTTATCATATTGTTCAAACTGCCACACAACTATATTTAAAATGTGTCGCTCTGAGACACATAGTATTGCTTACGGATTTTTTTTAATGCACTCTAAACGGTACTACTGATGCGCAAGATATCAAACTGTCATTCTCCACTTATCCTATTTTATTTCGGTGTTTTTAAAAGTGAAAAAAAAAATCGGCATAAAATGTTTTATGGCATAAACATATTTCAAAACCGACAGAGTGAAGACTGACAGCAGTTAAAAAAGAGGAATAGATCATCAGGTCTTGTGACGTAATATACTGTAATGCCATCTTCTGATTTACTCAGCGAGATATCATTCGAACAAGTATCCTCCATGACGGTTCAAAAATGTAAACAGCAAATCATTTAAAACACTGAAGTATTAAAAATGGAATTTGACAAACGAAATGAAAAACAGTATTTAAAATTAAATTTTTGTTCTCGCATGATTTTTAGCCGCGACATAGAGGCTGCTCATAGAATGGCCCCGAGTTTGTTTGTTTTTCAAGTACAAACTTTCAGTTCATAGCTCCGTCATCTCTTGACCGATTTGAGATCTAATTACAGTTTTGGACTCGGGAGGTCAAACCCTTTCGATCGATGTATCTAACCACGCCCAAGGTCTGATAGATTAATTTACTCTAATTCTACCTAAAAAAAATTTTAGTATGAAGGTAGGCTAGTAGAGATCCTGATGAGTAATACAATCGAATCGGGTATACGCGCGTCCCACGCTGGGTATTGCTGGCGCACAAAAATATAGC
>NW_013666205.1:235566-236324 GCF_000517525.1 Limulus polyphemus
AATTATTTCGATTGATGTATTTGACCACGCCAAAGATCTCATAGATTAATTTACTCTAATCCTGCCTAAAAGAATTTCAATTTGATGGCAGGCTGGCAGAGATCCTGATGAGTGGGACGCGTGTATACTCGATTCAATTTCAGGCAGGATTAGAATAAATTAATCTATGAGATCTTGGGCGTGGTCAAATACATCAATCGAAATAATTTAACCTCCTGAGTCCAAAACTGTAATTAGATCTCAAATCAGTCAAGAGATGATGGGGCTATGATCTAAAAGTTTGTACCTGAAAAAAAAAAAACCCCAGATCCGTTCTATGAGTCGCTATGCCGCGGCTAAAAAAGGTCTCATGATTAATTTACTCTAATCCTACCTAAAAGAATTTCAAGTGACGCGGCTATTGAGGATTCCCTCGTGTGTTTTTTTTTTAAATACGTGTTCCTTTAAAGAGTTACGAGTATTAGACCAACTGGATGTAAATACTGTATTGCCCATAATAAACGCGTTGCAACCTTCAAAGATGGTAGGCGCTAATTATAGTATTAGTGCAGATCCGGATATTATTTTTCACATGTGATTTGTTGATTTCAATGATAATAAGTGTGTATGTTTGTTTTTCTTCCTTCTTTTTTTTTTTCAAATCAAAATTACGGTAATAAAAGTGGATTATATGTTGGATTACTAGTGCTGTCACACAAGGTAAGCTTTATAAAAATACCGGGGGGGGGGGCAATAATTAGAGATGGGGCTAATTCGGG
>NW_013666205.1:237324-238497 GCF_000517525.1 Limulus polyphemus
GGGGGGGCAATAATTAGAGATGGGGCTAATTCGGGGCAATACGGTACGCTTCACTGTTTGCTTATTTTGCAAATAGTAACAATAAATACACTGTTCAAAATAATAATAATAAAACAACATATGCTCGAACTAGTACGTTAAAAAGACACGTACGTGGACATGTTTAAAACAAGATCATTGCGCCATGGTTGAGAAACGTCATAATCATACAAACATATACAGCAAGTCAAAATAGGTCGAATTAATTTCAATGGTATTCACCACAAAGGGAAATAAAGTTGATGACAACGTTAAGAGTAATTTTCACAAGAGTTAACTGAGAATGCAGTTTAAACCACAGTTATATACTAAAACAAAGGGAAACGAAGAAATCTTCCCCGATATTTGATAAAATTTAAACGAAAAAAAAAAAATAGCACGCGACGAATGGATGAAAAGTCCAACGTTTCGGTAAGTTACCATAATAACAGCTTGGTATTATTTTTAACCAATTATTAGATCTCGTTTTACCTTTATGTGTATGATCCTTCCCATATAAAAAATAATTAATTTAAATTCTAAGGATAAATCTCCAAGACATCGGTAGGAGGTGTGAGAAATTAAAATTAATGATATCGCTTTTGTGAAAACTATGAGTGGTTTACAACACATAATCAATTTCACTCACACACCTGATATATATATATCTATTCCCCTAAATATACACACACACACACACACACACACACACATCACAACTAACTTTCTGTGGAATTTTGAATTTAAATGCACATCTATAGTATGCTAAAACAATGGCATGGTTAATTGTAACAGCCTGTAAAAATAAAGACTATGAATCGTTTACAGCAAGTAATCAACTTCATGCACGCACACACACACATATATATTCATCACAGCTAATTATCGATGGTACTTTGATTTTAAATTCACTTTACCAAAACAACGACTGAAGTAAATTTTGACAGCATGTAAAAATAAACTGCAAATTAACACGTTGCGATTACATTAACGCACACACTGTGCGCGATATTAACATACACTATGGTGATTTTTAGGCTTCTCCAATGGGCAGGTCTTTTTTTCAAGTGTACGTTTATGTTTTTTGTTTTTTTTTTGGAATTAAGCAAAAAGTTACACAATGGGCTATCTGTGCTCTGCCCACCACGGGTATCG
>NW_013666205.1:239266-240996 GCF_000517525.1 Limulus polyphemus
AGGGGGGGGTACTAAATTATATCATGTTAGCAATAAAACAAATACAACGCTGCACAAAATTGAAAAAAAAAGCGTCACAAGTTTATTTTGCTTTTATTGGGTGGTCTGGTCTCATCTGATTATGAATTGTTGTAAAGAAAAAAACACAAAATACAAAACGACAACCGAGTCAAAATAAAAAACATTTAATGCCATTTTATAATCTCCTAATGAAGAATAGCAACTAAACAGCGTGTTTTAACATGCTAATACCATCTTATCATTCACAATGAAGTATAGCAACTGAGCAACGTGTTTTAACATGTTCCTACCATTTTATCATTTCTCAATGACGAATAGCAACTGAACAACGTGTTTTAACATGTTCATACCATTTTATCATTTCTCAATGACGAATAGCAACTGAACAACGTGTTTTTAACATGTTCATACCATTTTATCATTTCTCAATGACGAATAGCAACTGAACAACGTGTTTTAACATGTTCATACCATTTTTTCATTTCTCAATGAAGAATAGCAACTAAACAGCGTGTTTTAACATGTTGATACCATTTTATCATTTCCCAATGAAGAATAGCAACTAAACAACGTGTTTTAACATGTTCATACCATTTTATCATTTCTCAATGAAGAATAGCAACTAAACAGCGTGTTTTAACATGTTAATACCATTTTATCATTTCTAATGAAGAACAGCAACTAAACAGGCGTGTTTTCTGCCTGATATTACAAATAAAAACGTTTTTTTTTTCAGACATTTAGTAATATAATGAAAATACTAAACTAATACAACGTGATCCCTAGCGGCTGAGTTTAAAGTTAAAACTGTATCACAACGTGAACTCTTATTCGACTCTTTAAGCTCTTAAACTTTCACTTGCATTAATTGGTTTTTATAAATTCGTTTCTTTACTAATTATTGTTACTTCCTTTTACTATAGTTAACCCAACTACAGTAACATCTTTTTTCCCTTGTTTATGTTCCTTCACCACATCCTCCTCGTTTTTGGTTAGCCACACCTTTCTGTCAATTAACTATGGTCAAAATCACAGTAAGAGACACCCAAGTCTCCAATAAACAGCAAACTCGAATCAATAATGCTTTACATTTATACACGCTTCCCGGTGGGGCAGCGGTAAGTTTATGGACTTACAACGATAAAATCTGGAGTTCGATCCCCCGCAGTAAACACAGCAAATAGCCTAACGTGGCTTTAAAACAAACATAACTAGGCGGTATACATTAGACGCCGAAGGTTTAAAACTCGGATTATGTATATTCCAACTTTGATTATACATATATATATATATTACAAAGTTCATAACCTTTCATTCCTCTGCTTAACAACAGATTACGTTTTGAAATTAATAATACGCTTATGGTGGTATTTCACAAATTATGTTCGTAAAAGAAAAAACACTACAATATCTAATCTTATTAGTTTACACA
Organism: Limulus polyphemus; assembly: GCF_000517525.1. NCBI lineage: Eukaryota > Metazoa > Arthropoda > Merostomata > Xiphosura > Limulidae > Limulus > Limulus polyphemus. Next base: position 240,720 of record NW_013666205.1, read on the forward strand.
CAAGTAACACTATTCCTGAAAAACCGAGTTTTATCCATTTTTAATGAAAAATAGTTTCGTCTCAAACTATTCAATAATACTAAATATTTATGGGGTTATTACGTCCTTCATAACTCACCTTAAAGTGATTTTACACATTTATTTTACTTTCACCAAAGGTAAAGTTGAAAATATAATCTGCGACATAAAAGATTAATGTATTCTTTGATTCGCTGAACCCTCTCCTATGAATTGCAGTTTCGCCTAGTTTGTTTGGAATTAAGCACAAAGCTACACA
>NW_013666205.1:241996-245032 GCF_000517525.1 Limulus polyphemus
TGCCCACCACGGGTATGGAAACCCGGATTCTAGCGTTGTAAGTCCGCAGATATACCGCTGTGCCACTGGGGGCAGTTTCGCCTATTCAAGGTTTATCGGCACAGCTTCGATCAGAAAACCATAGCAATATGAACTCATAATAACAATGAAAACTAATACCAAAATGTAAGACATATAAGGCTTTTTTTTCTGTATAGTACTCTCTTATAACTCTAAAACTTAAGCTTCGCAAAGATTAGAACTCGGTCATTTGTTGAAAAACAAATTAAATCAACATTGCATGTAAAATGCCCTAAACTATAATTTCAATTAAGGTTAATTACATTCGAGCGATGATAATAGCCCATACGAATATGTAAGACAACGTCAGGCGTACTCCAACTTCTAGCTCTACCTGAACAGCGGCTGTCTTCATAACGATAAAGTAATGTGACTGTGTATTATATGCCACGGAACCCTAACGTTTGGCACCCTTGAAAACCGAAAATACGTCTGACAATAAAACAGAATAACTGATCAGTCGCTGATCTGCCGTTTACGAATGACTTGAGAAAATTCTTCAGATGTGTTGTCTGCTAAACTCGTAAAAGTCAGCAATTAATGCGAAAAGCCTTTGGTCGATACATTGTTTAACACCAACTATCTGATTCGACTTGGTTTTGTTGTTGTTTTTGCGCTTGAGAAAACTAGGGATGTTTGAATATTGTGTTATAACTATAGTACTTTTAAATATTACTACTAGGCCCGGCATGGCCAGGTGGTTAGGGCGCTCGACTCACAATTTGAGGGTCGCGAGTTCGAATCCCCGTCCCACCAAACATGCTCGCCCTTTCAGCCGTGGGGGCGTTATAATGTGAAGGTCAATCCCACTATTCGTTGGGAAAAGAGTAGTCCAAGAGTTGGCGGTGGGTGGTGATGACTAGCTGCCTTCCCTCTAGTCTTACACTGCTAAATTAGGGACGGCTAGCGCAGATAGCCCTCGTGTAGCTTTGCGCGAAATTTAAAACAAACAAATATTACTATCTTAACAAAAAAAAAAAGACAATATATATCTACCATTACTCCCATAACTCAGTGACGAATATGGTAGATTTACAATAAATTTACAATTCCTCCAATATTTATTTACAAAAGTCAAATTTCAAATATATTGTGCAGTTCGTTTGAGGTACCGTTTCAAGAGGCCCTATTAGAGGCCTAGCTCCCGTGTCTATTACACGTATATAATTTTCTAGTTTATGCAACAAAAAAGGCACAACTTTAATAATTAATTATTTGTTTTATAGCAAAGCCACAATGGGGGGTATCTGCTGTCCCACCAAGGATTTAATATCTGATCAAAGCGAGGGAACGATATAAAATGCTCGTATCAATCGAGATCAATTCGTTTTGGGCTTGTACTTAAAATAACCAAGTGTTTCACAACCACCAGCACATCTGTTTAGAAGGAAAATTAACCACATATTTCCTATTGCGCAATTTTCGGAAATTGCCATATAATAAAATGAGCTGTCGGTTATCAAGTTATTAACCTACTGCTGTTACAAACATCAGTTGAAATTCGTCAGTGTTTCAAAAAAAATCTACAAGATTTAAAAATAACTAGAAAAAACAAATTACTGCTCACTAATAATGTACCTTGTATAATGTTTTGTTTGTTTGTTTGAATTTATGCACAAAAATTACACAATGGGCTATCTGTGCTCTGCCCACCACGGGTATCGAAAAACGGTTTCTATCGTTGTAAGTTTGCAGACATACTGTTGTGCCACTGGGGGGGGCTTGTGTAACATACCCGCTCTATTTCAAGTTTTCATTTATACATATATAAGTATTTGTGTGGGGGTATCTTGTATATGTGATCTGTAAGACATTCAGTGAGAGAATGACACAAAAACAAACGTAAAAAAATTACAATTTACCCTTCTAAACCGTTAGCTTTTAATTTGTTTGATTACAAGTTTCGTTATGTTAATTACAATATTTCCCTACTTAAGTAAGGCCAGTTTTTTTAGATTATTTAAATACACGTCTTTATATCGTACGACAAGGGATTAATTATGATACAACCAAATTTGTATTTCATTTCCCGTTCTAGCCAAATAAATCCCTCTTTCCGATAGATGTAACGACACTTTTAATGAAAACAAAAGCAAAAAATATGGAATTTGCCGTTTTGCTATTTATCTCTGGATGTAATTAACAGACGTCATTTTTACCAATGGATACATACGCGTGTGTGTTCAGAGTGTGAAATGCACTAAAATTATTCCGTATTCCGTACATTAAGCTCGACAAGTAAAACAAAAAAGGAAAGGAAATGTCCGTACTGTTGTCTAATAATACATCTCAACACAAGCTGAAGACGGCCAATCGTGTTGTGCTTTACTTTACCCCTGGTACACCTACACCCTGACTGTGACAAGTGAGGCTGACCTCATTTTTAAGGACACCGGGAGAAACAGTCATGTACCCCGGATTACGTTCTTGCATAAATATATATGCATACGTAACAATTAACAGTGAAGGAAGGTAGAAATTTTTCATATGGGCAGGCTCGCGTGAAGAAAGTTTCGAAGATATATATATATATATATACACACACACGTACATGTCAATTCGTCGATATATAGCTGTAACTATCAACTTTCCTTCCCTCATAACACATAATTAAGTGGATAATTCAGTTATTAGTGATTTAATTGGTAATAATAATAACAAATACGTGTTAATTACTGAAACTTCAGTCATCTTAATTACAGATTAAAGTAACAAATTTAAGTCATGTTTATTACAGAATAAAATAACCTTTATAACGTTAATTGAGGATTACTACAACTGTTCCATTAATTATTTGGATTAGACATTAAAAATTGACCGTTTTCTTATACGCGTTAAAGACTAAAATGCTTTTCAACTCAATTAAGACATATCTTTGTAATTTTAAATAACGAGGATTGATAAATTTTGTTTATTTGTTTTGAATTTCGCGCAAAGCTACACGAGGGATATCTGCGCTAGCCGTCCCTAATTTAG
>NW_013666205.1:245812-251724 GCF_000517525.1 Limulus polyphemus
AACTCTTGGGCTTCTATTTTACCAACGGATAGTGGGATTGACCATCGCTTTATAACGCTTTATAACGGCTGAAAGGGCGAGCTTGTTTGTTGGGACAGGGATTTGAACCCGCGACCCACAGATTGCGAGTCGAGCGCCCTAACCATCTGGCCATGCCGGGCTCGTCAGTTGGAAGCCACTGGTCAAGCAAACCAATGAAATGAACGTTTTGAAATAAGATAATTCTCGTTTGTAAGTTTCACTGAAAAAAACGTCACGTGCTAAAATTATATCCAAGCTGAGGGAAATAAAAGGGGGAGGGGTTCAATGTTGTATATATCTTTCATTTTCTTATTATTATTACATTAAACAAACTCGTATGAGTTTCACACTTCGACATAAATCTTTGGATAACTCTTTAAAAACAAGGTTACATGAACTGATTGCACGTGTTTGTAATTTGAAAAATGGTTTTTCGCGCCTGTGTCGTTGAGAAGATATCGAAGTGTTATAATTTAACAAAATTCTTGATAACAATTTTCTTTGTCCATATATATATATAGTCAAAGTTAATCGTTACTTCCAGTAACCTTTATTGAGTTTTTTTTTCTTTCCTTCCAAAGGCTGAAGTGATAAAATATATGGTCGATACTGTCATGATGATACATTTAAAGCACGCGGGACGACAGTGAACTGTAAACACCGCTTGTTCTGATAATCCTCAAACTCAGCACACGTGAAAGCACTCACTAGAGGGAGCTTAATTTTGTTCATATCAGACAAATAGTTCACTGGCTATTGACAACAATGAAGCAGTCTGTGTGGCTGGTATAAAGTTCAACTCAGATTTCTGGTCAACAACCTAAGGCATGACATACTTTGGATATACAATCATATCATAGCAGTAAGGTTAATTTATCTAATCATAATTTCTTAATGGGTTTATAAACTGTTACTACGTTTGACACGTAAAAAAGTAACAGTAGGATGTTGTTGTGTTTTATAGATATATTTTACTTTACGTTTCTTAAGTTATTTTAAATACCGTACTTATTTCCATTTCTTAGTTCTGAACCTTCTCGCCACATTTCACTTTTTTGCTCTATGTTACTCTTATTACGTCATCAGTGTACGTGTGACTTAATTTTCCAAAGATTACATTCCTTCGTGAAATGCCTTGAAACAGTTCGAGAAACAGCAGTTTTAGTTCCGATGACGTGAGTTATTCACATAAAAAACAATGTGAATCACATTTTATATTTTAGAGAATAATATGTGTAATACACACTTGTAACTTACCCCCCCCCCCAAAAAAACCAACACACACACACACCTTTCCTTTGAACCATAATTTAAATGTTCTTGTCACTTTCAAGTAAATACGTTCAGCAAATCCTGAAAGCCCCCAAATCCCCCTTTATTCTCAAATAGTAGGCGAAACTGAATGCTTCTAAAACCTAAAAGTAGATTCTTGTTTTAAACTACCATTAACATGTTCGTAAAATTTTTCATGAAACTCCACAATGCCATTTCTGAAAGCTCTGATTTTTTTTAAACTATGCATGCATGTTTATTTTGAAAGATCCCATTACACGTTCCTGCTAATTTTCATGTAAATCCGCGGATCCTATCCTCAAAACTCCCTTGACTCATACATGGGGGCTCAAATCTGAAAACTACAATATCCGACTTTATATTATCATTTCGAACAACGTCTTACATCTGAATAACTTTCCAATAAATTAGATCAGTCAAACCAAAGACCCCCCAAAAAAAAAAATATCATTGATCCTCCATTTCTGGGGCGCCCTCACGACTCTTCCGAAATGTTTTGTCTTCGTTTATATTATGTAGAGACAAATGCTTACATACAAAACTTTTGTCGTTTTGTAAACAGTTATGAGTGGAATTCAAAAATCGACTAAATACAGATCATACATGGGTATATAACCGATAATTAGTATACAGGTGGCTCGAGGAGTCGCAGTTCATCTTAAAGTCTATTTAACTTTATTTGTTTCAGCTTGAAATGATTAATAACTTTATACTGGTGTCTATATTAAAAAAACTTATCTAGAGCAACAGTCATACATTTTAATAGTTAGCATCTGACAACTCACTATATATATACTCGTATTTCTATATGGATACATAAAAAAAAACTTTCTAAGAATACCTGTTAGACCCGACACTAGTCCAGACAAATCGGGTTCTTCCCCGTACCAAAATATCCACAATTCTTTGTTATAACTCAATTGATTTGTGTCCGCTGGGCGATGAGAGTCAGGGCCAGGTCGCGAGGCTACACGCCGCCAAACACACAGAATGCCAGCGGCTAGACATTTACTGTAAGAAGATAACACAGGGTCGTCCAGTGGGTCCACACATAAAATACTGTCAGCACATAGACGGCGCCATTTTATTCCACACAAATCGGCCTAGGGAAAAAAAAAACGAAGCACTTATTATAAAAACCTAAAACATCAATGTAGTTTCCTCAAACCCTCTAACTGTTGGTGAGTAACACCAAAATATTGGTGACGGCCCGTTAGTGCTCATTACTCCAAAGACCCGATCTGAAGATGTAAGTTGTTTTTTTAACAGTTAAAATATTAGGATTGGAGTTGGGAATCTAGCCCTTCTGGGAGAATCGACATTCAAGAGTCTTATTCCACAGTTCTGTGACAATGAATGTTATATCCCCGACTCATTACACATGTTTCCAGTCAGTAAAATTATCTGGACGTCGAGCCAGTGCAATGAGCTATACAATACAATGTCGATTCAAATATTTCTGTTGTTTGTGTTTAAAACAAGAGCAAGCCATCAGGGGCGGCTGGTCCCCTGAACTACCTTTTAACCTTTTCATTTGAGGCTGCATTCATCTATTATGGACCTACGAATTTATTTATTCATTCATTTTTGAATACTTCGGAATACTGGGCGGTCACCAAAATACTTGTCTTTTAAACACATACAAGAGAACTCATCTCTAATTCGCACAAATAAATAGATGTACCAGATCTTCTGCTGATCATTCAATGAAGACATAACAAAGACATGGTTGTTTGTTTTTGTACTTTACCATTCTACATTCTATTACTTCCTATGTTTTTACCCACAATTAAGGCGTCTTATAACTATTCGCTTCAATGCGAAACGTTGTTATTCGTTGACTTTTTGTATCTCTGGTACAGACACGTGTTTTGTAGTTTTTAATCATTCTTGTTGCCAAATATTATAATAAAATACTTTATAAAGTTTTTAAAAATAAACACTGTTAGAAACCTTCAAGGGCAGTTTATGTTCAATCATTTGATACATCTTTCTTTAGGTAGAGTGTGAATAAAACGTACGTTTGTTCCCATTTAATGTGTAAAATCAAATATGAATATCGACAGCATGAAACCTATCTACAAGATTAATCTAATTTATAAAAAAACAAGCAAAAATTCTGTTCAAACTGGGAAATTAACCGAAGAGCACATATACACAAAATAATTAAGTAGCTTCCTATCAGATGTAAAGCTACATTACTACTTTGAAAACCACAACTCCAAGAAAAAAAAATTTGGATATTTTTGTTTTTGTTCCGACGTTTCAGCTAGAGGCTCTTCACGAAAAACACCTTACAAATACATAAAATAAGGTGTTACTAAAATGTTATTCAAAAAAAACAATAACACATAAATCCGTTAATTTTATGCATAATTACGGCGTACATTCCAGATTATTCTGGTATTAATTAACAAAAATATTAGTGCACGTACAGACGGAAAAACTCCGTAGCAAACAATTTATTCCTCTTCCCAGTTCTCTTTAACTTGGAGTGTTAAATTCCAATACTAAACTTAAAAGATGTACCTGTTTATAATAACGCTTGATCTTATTACACACTTCTAGTCACGTGCTACAATCCACTTCTCATAACTGGGCGTAATCATCAGATATTAAAATATTATGACAACACTTTGGTTCTGTGTAACCGTGCACTTTTGTGTTTATACAAGGCATCTCAAGTGCCTCCCCATAAACACAATAGCAGATACTGTTAAAAGGATAAGGACGCTAATAGAAGATATCACTTTCTTCTTCCATTTTGCCTGGTTTTGGCATCACGCTTCTGTTTGTTCAAACGTCACGAATTACAGTTAAGCGTTGAGTTTAATACGGCAGAGCAAGATAGACTAATTCTGTGTGTTTATCGATTAACTTTCGCTCATCAACTTCACACATAATAGACTAATTCTGTGTGTTTATCGATTAACTTTCGCTCATCAACTTCACACATAATAGACTAATTCTGTGTGTTTATCCATTAACTTTCACTCATCAGCTTTACACATAATAGACTAATTCTGTGTTTATCCATTAACTTTCACTCATCAACTTTACACATAATAGACTAATTTTGTGTGTTTATCGATTAACTTTCACTCACCAACTTTACACATAACAGACTAATTCTGTGTGTTTATCGATTAACTTTCACTCATCAACTTTACACATAATAGACTAATTCTGTGTGTTTATCGATTAACTTTCACTCATCAACTTCACACATAATAGACTAATTCTGTGTGTTTATCGATTAACTTTCACTCATCAACTTCACACATAATAGACTAATTCTGTGTGCTTATCGATTAACTTTCACTCATCAACTTCACACATAATAGACTAATTCTGTGTGTTTATCGATTAACTTTCACTCACCAACTTTACACATAATAGACTAATTCTGTGTGTTTATCGATTAACTTTCACTCACCAACTTTACACATAATAGACTAATTCTGTGTTTATCGATTAACTTTCACTCATCAACTTCACACATAATAGACTAATTCTGTGTGTTTATCGATTAACTTTCACTCATCGACTTTACACATAATAGACTAATTCTGCGTGTTTATCGATTAACTTTCACTCATCAACTTTACACATAATAGACTAATTCTGCGTGTTTATCGATTAACTTTCACTCACCAACTTTACACATAATAGACTAATTCTGTGTGTTTATCGATTAACTTTCACTCACCAGCTTCACACATCTAAGCTAACTCTTTAAAAAAGTAAGTATATAACATAACATCCTTTTTTATCTTTGAATGTATCATTTAAAAGTACAGTGTAGAAAACAAATGAATCTTAATGATATATCAATGTTTAAAGATGAATATTCTACATGTTAACAATATTAACCAACATATTTTGTTATAAACTTTAACGCTCTAAAGTCTAAACTAATTCTTTTTTCATGTTACGGACAGAAATAATATAAAGTGTCTTTAGTTTACACAACAGAATGCAATGTCGTAGCATCTTATTCTAAATATTTTCAAATATATATATATACCAAATAAACATAATATTATCCTGTTACATGTTAACAATAGTATTGTAATCTTCATATTTCGTCGTAAACTTTAACACTCTAAGCTAATAATACTTCTTAATAAATACAAAGTATATTTAGCTTGCCCAGTAGGGTGCGGTGTCGTAGCATTTTACTTTAAACATATTCATATTTTTTCAAGTAAACAGACAGATGTTGTAACTAAGAGTGTTAATATATATTTCGTATATTACACACAGAACACCACCATAAACTGAATACTTAACCTAAAAATATCCTAATTCTAACACACTGTTTGGTATATGGAAATACCAGCTATTTTTAAATATACTAATGATTACACAGGCCTGCGATGGTTTTACTGTCTTGAAATTTTTACATTTTCTTCAGTAATTCCTGTATGCTGAATCCGAAAATGATATCCATTTTTCTCCATCGCGGACAGATTTTTCGCAAAACGTCATAACGCAATACATAAAAGAAAAACCACAACGCGCAGTTTTGAGACAAAAAGACGTAGATTTCACCAAAAAAATCAGGATGAATGAGGATGCATGTTCGTTTGACATCA
>NW_013666205.1:251830-266654 GCF_000517525.1 Limulus polyphemus
TTTTTTGTTAACAAACATAATAATAAAAAATAGTTCATTGTGGTAAACGAACTAATAATTGGATCTAAGTAAGAGTTGTTTTTCTTCCCGATTAGTAAAAAAATCCTTACGTGATAGAAAATTATTATTTTCAAAATTTGCGTAGCTAAATTATGGAAAATCTTATATTAAAACCAAAAAAACGTTTATGAAGTTTAAATTCGCAGGCCTGTGTTATAGAAACTAACTGTTCTAGCACGAAGTAGACATAAGCTGTATGAATAAACAGCAAAAACCCAGTCTTAATGTGTCTACTCTCTCACTCGCTATTAAGGCATGTTACTGTCAAAAAATAGCCTTTTTCATATGTTGCTTAATGTTTATTCCATATGCGGGAATGTTAAATAAAAGACTAAGAACACTAAGTTTTGTTATTCAGCGTACACGCAATTACTAGCAATGTTTAGCAACAAGAACATAGGCCTCACACGTAGAATGAAACGTTAAAATTTATTACTATACATTGCAACGGGGTAAAACAAACGTTAGTTTGTGCCTTTTTTTACCTTTTTATTCATTGTAAATCTGCCTAAGCAATAAAATAACGCAAACACTCGCTACGTTTTTGCTTTGAACTTCGTACAAGTAAGGGAAAATTGTTAAACTCTGAACCGAAACCTTAAAAACCACTGTGACTGGTCAATAAATAAATTTAGATAATGAATCAATAGTTTCTAATGAGTTCTAAAACTGTATAAGATTTACTATGAAAGTATATTTCAGGATCGTTACGGTTGTACAGCCGGCACACTAGGCTTAAACCCTCTAGCAACGTTTTAACGTAACAAATGTTTTAATTACCTTAACGCTTTATGTCTCTTTTATTACACCAGTAATACAGTAAAACGGACTTGAAGATCAGCTTCTGTATAAATGGGTTATGTATATATATATCTTACAGCTTTTCAATTAATTAGACAGAATATAAAAGTGTCAATACCCTACAGTAAAATTAGTATATTGCAGACCTCAGTCTTTACTTGCTACTGCAAAAATATATATATACATATATATCTTGAAATGTTCTTTTTTAAATATATATAAAGAAATTTGTGATTTTGAAAACCAAAAGATAGTGCTAAACACATATAGATAATTTAAATGATACCAATAATCAATGTTAATTTCTGTACATGTGTTTAAAATTTCCATTAAGAAATCTATTACTTTGTATTTACTGTTTGTTTGTTTTGAGGGCCGTCCCTAATTTAGCAACGTTTGGTGGGAGGAGGATTCGAACCTGCGACCCTCAGATTGCGAGTCGACCGCCCTAACCACCTGGCCATGTCGGGCCTGTATTTACCGATAAAGGTTTTACCATGTAACTTATATAAGTTCTGATAATGAACTCTGAATTATTCCCCCCCCAAGATAAAAAATGCTCCAAAGCCGTTATGTTTCTATACTGACAGATTATAGTAATATAAGAATAAAGCACCAAAAATTCTTCGGCAATATTTTTAATGTACTTTTACCTTCAACTTTTATAGGTTTTAAAAAGGTTTTTGGTCTACTTTTAGCAAAAATAACGGTTTTGCTGATATTATGAAACCATCGCCATTTAGCGCTTAATTTCTTTAATCTGCGACTGCGCATTTAGAACACCCAAGTGCTACGAAGTTCATCTCTAACCAATCATGTAGAACTTGACGTTAAGCACACGATACAATATTTTAAAATGCTGCGTAAAGAAATATTTTAAAGTGTACTTTCTAAGGTACCGATAGTTTTCTATGACATCATTAATAACAGGCAAGATATTACAAATAAAAACAATGACGAAGTTTCATTGCGAAATAGAAGGTCTAAAGTATTTTACATGCATGTTTTACAAGTACCTCATTCTTAAAATACAATCTGAAATATATTTAATGTCACAGTTTTCACGTTAGGCAAGATTCATTGCACCCTGCCTTTTTTTTATCCAAACTACAATGGAAACTTGCGTAACTTTTTATTTAATAGCAATGTTAGTATATTTTTCATACAAATGTGGCATTTAGAAGCACAATTATTCGAAACTTTAACAGGATATATATATATATATATATTGTTGTTGTTGTTAAAAATTGCACAGGTCAGCGAAGGTTTTATTGTCTTGAAATGTTTACATGTTCTACAGCAATTTCTGTACGCTGAATCCGAAAATGATATCCATTTTTCTCCATCACGTACGATTTTTCACAAAACATCATAACGCAATACGTAAAAGAAAGACCACAACAACACGTAGTTTTGAGGCTAAAATGCGTAGATTTCACACAAAACAAATCAGGATGAATGAGGATGCAGTTTGTTTGTATTATAATAATAAAAAATGTTCATTGTGATAAACGAAATAATAATTTGATTAAGTTTTTCTTCTTCCCGATTTGTAAAAAACCTTTACGTGATAGAAAAGAAAAGAATATCACTTTCAAAACCTGCGTAGCTGAATTATGGAAAATCCGTTATTAAAGCCAAAACAACTTTTATAAAGTTTAAATTCGCAGGCCTGTGTCATTAACACATTTCTGTGCAGCAGATCTAAGCCTTAACTTGAATGTTCTGATGAAGATTGAAGAGAAATGCTATTGAAAAAACTATCAAAAAATCTAACGGGTCCATTTACACGTAAATGAAGGTATATACGAAAGTGGATGTTGAAAATTTATCAAAAATTCCAGCAGGACACTTCCATGTAACTGTAGTAAAGCTGATGTGTTTAGCGATACTAAACTGCCTTAAGAAATCCAATTTCGTGAATTAGAGAATGAAACTAAAAATTGAAACTAAAATAATATGTAATAAACAGTTATTTCTGAAAAACTGTTTTCAATTCATTAAATATACCGCTACACTAATGCTGTCTCAAGCCTCTTGGCCGATAACCTCAAGAACGCAAAAACTTTAAACGTCCTGACCACCAGCCACCACCTGCACAAGTTGTACGACATAGATAAAGGAAAAATACACACGTTTACCTCTTTCAAGGTCACTCCTAAATTGCACTTTAAAATAGCGTACAATAAAGGAAAATTGAAATAAAATATAATACATAAAGTATGGTGTGTGTATATATATATTAATTTATTCTAAAGCCAGACAGAAATATCTGTATCTGTTACACAACCTGGTGAAAGCTTGATCAAGACTAATTTCCGGATGTTACAACTTAAACTCAAGTGAGATCAGAGAATATGTAAAACCAATCTAGATGTAGCGCCTGGGTCGTCGTACTAATTGAACCAACTCCTGTCTGGAGAAGAGCAGATACAACGGGTGGCACAAACTAGATAACCACATACCGTCCCAACTCTACACTTCTATCTGTGCAGCAGCTGTTGTGAAATGCGCCATCACACAACTCGTCTCCGGCTTTTAACCTTCCGAGACAGAATAATGCATTTTTTAGTATGAGCTTCATGTTAAAAAAGCATTGACACTAAAGATCACATATTTTTATATATATCAAAATATTTACAATCTTTTTATGTACGTTCTTCTTAAATGTATAAACACTTAAATAATCATCTGAGAGCTTATGTGGTTGCCTGTGGTAATTGAAGCAAAGTCTACGTTATCGTATCCTAAGTGATAACATTCGCTAAGTTAATGACAAACGGAAAGTATCGCAGTCTCAAAACATGGACATCGAATACAAAGAGCACAATATCATCAGTTTAATTCCATGTATGGGTACTTCTAAGGTGATTAACTATTCACATATACGACAGATTCACCACTTATCTCTTACGTCTAAACCTACAAACAAGTTGTTTCACCTTTAGGCTACGATAATATATATATAAACAAATACGGGTGTCTTTAATAAAAGTGATTGACATATCTTACATTCTAGATACCATAAGTACGCCGCCTATATGAAATGTCTTATATTGATATGAAAACGAAATATGAGAAAGTATGTCACTGTTCTAATTCTGTTTGGCCTACATGTGTCATTAATGAGGTCACTCTTAACTGGGCCTGTAAATGGAAATATAATAACAGTGCATTAGATATTACTAGTTCTTTGAAACATATCTTTCCCTACAGATGTATGTGTGCGCTAAATTTTTACATATATCAAGATTTATGCATTAAGTTTATAAACTTAACGTCTTTTGTTTCTTGATGACCGATATTCTGACAGGTCTGATGTGAACCAATGTTTTTTACAATATAAGATAGAGGAAAAACTACACACTGATATTAAGATCCTAATAAACAATAACATTTTATTGTCTAGTTGCTTATATCCAAATATCGAATCAGACTCTGTCTCTATTAATATCCTGATCCAAGTTGACAAGTCAGTTGAAATATTAACCTATTCTGTAAAGAAACATAATTATAAAGTGGATAAGTTTAATTAATGAGAGTTACTAAATTAAACATATATTTATATATAAGTGTATTTAAAATTCTATTACAAAACCAAACATTTTAATGCATAATCATACAGCAGCTACAAAAAATAATATTTATATATATAAGTGTATTTAAAATTCTATTACAAAACCAAACATTTTAATGCATAATCATACCACAGCTACAAAAAATAATAAATGAAACAGAAAAATAGAACAATATCATAGTCCCATGACTGAAAAGAATTATTAAAAATATATCTAACAAAAAAAAAAATTAAGTCCAACTGCCAAACTAAGAAAATAACAATTAATAATGTGCAATTATAAAATACTTAAAAAAAAGTGTTTGACTTCCTTTCATTTAAATTTCTCAAAAACATAACTTTTTAACTCTTCTTTTAAACCTTTATTAGTAAATTCAAAACAATCCTGGAATGAATACAAAATAATAATTAATAGCTTACAGGTACATTTGGTATAATAAATAATTATAAAATGGTCATCCTTATTACCACACTTAAAAAGTACTATTAATACCTACACCTTCTTATTAATATATCAGGGGTGGAAACAAAGTATTTATACAAGGATGATTCTAAAATTAGTGATCACACAGGCCACAAAGCATCAAATATAAGAGTCTGGAGGAATGAGAGTGTAAGATAAACCATGAGAGATACATTAAGTTTCATAAGTGAATAAAGTTTGAAAAAATTAATACTTAGAGAAAACAAATTATTGCTTTCCATACTAATAGTTTGAAGGTTTTTTTTTATCATACTCTGGAAAAAGTATATGCAGTTAGTGTATATATAGACACATACATATATAGTAATTATACAGAACTATGGACATTTTTTTAGCCTTTAGTTATAAAACATTTGTTTTACAAAAACATCATCCCACTTTTATTTAATTCATTTCTTTTATGATTTCCTGAAAGTGATTAAATTTTACACCTTAGTCACATTTTTATACGAGCTGAAATAAACCAGTAATGAGGACAGATAATTAAATATAATGTTCTACATTCTTACTTATAAAAATTTGAATAAGTTGTTTCGTGAGTTGAGTACCCTCTCTGTTAACAATACTTTCTGCCATAATATGATGAATTGTCTACTTTTTCATTTATACTAAAGTTCTTCAAAAAATAAGCAAACTTCTACATATTTAGCACAAAACAAACAAATATATCCTTAAACTAAATGAAAATAATTCTTAGAAATATAGTATTAACTGTAGAAATAGAAATAGAGCATTTTTAATAATAGGTTATGAAAAAGTCAATAAAATAATGACTGAATGACTTTTGTAAAACATATAATAAAGCTAAAAACCATAAAGTCATCTTATCAAAAACACATCATAGATTAGCTGATGATGTTTTTTTCACAAATAACTACCTCATGACTCCATACCAAATAATGATTATTCAGCATAAAACACAACAGGTCATACAACAACAATCCGTGTATAGCGAGGATGTTACTTAAATGAATTACAGTGTCTACGGCCCTGTTAATTAAAATAATCATATAATGTTTATTTACACTTAAGGAATGTATTTCTAATAGAAATCTAATATCAGACACATACAATTCTTTATGTCGCTAACCTAAAATGGGAAGTTTGCATATAACATTTCATAAAGGTCAAATTTTTGTAACCAACTGTAATTAATACATGAATTAGAAAAGCAATGCCAGTATTAATAGTTCAAATAACTTGTGTACCATGTTTGATACTTACAACAGTATGTACATTAGTAACTGTATGTAGATAACTCTGGTAATTACATCTGCCTTTAAATAAAGGGTTAGCTACAGCTTTGACATCTGTTTATTTACACATTTATCGTAAGCTACAAAAGAAAGCAAGTATAAATATGAAATGGGGAAAATACTCTTGCCATAGAAATATACTTTTCACTGCATCATACAATAATACCCTATACATCATGCACATCTTAAAAACTACTTCTATTACTAGTGCAATTTAGAACTTAGCAACAACATAAATTAAAAGTTACAAATCTTGTGTTTAAACTTGGTTTAGGTTTTTATATCATCAATTTTATCAACATTAAGTAATTTATATGTTGGACCACACGAAATGAGACTCAGCTTTACCACTATACAATAATAAGAATTTTACAACTATAAATATAAGAATCTATTATTTCAATTTTTACTAACCACCAACTCTATTTTACGCGTTAATTTCAAATATAATTATAGTATACTTTTTAGTTATAATATACCGCATTAACAAAAGTATTTTAACTTAGATAATATTGATACTCATATACAATGCTTGAAATAATAATCTAAATCACTTTGAACCATGAGTTAACTAGCTGTAACATGTGTATATCAATAATATTAGTGTTCTACAGACGCTCAAACATAAAGCTTGCTGAGCCTATTACAGCTAACACTTCTACTACTAGTTCTATCTACATCTGTAGCTACGTAACATACTACTGTGCGATTGTCGCTCTAATACAGCGTTAGGCTTAACAGATCATAAGCAATCGACGGCCAAACCCTCTATAACGTCTGAGTCTAACCTTCTAAAGCCTACTACTTTACTAGACTACTACTATACTTGCATACTTACCAGTGCAAAGAAATTCGTATGACAGTCCTCGAGACTCGCCCCGTTTGTAACGAAACTGGGGTGCGTCATGGTCACTCCATGACTTAAAGTTTCATTAGAAATTGGATGAAAGTTTTAAGTGACTTCTCGAGCCATAAATCTCGGAAAATTTCGTAATATAGCTAAAATTCACCAGAAGATGGCGACAGACATGGCGGATAGGAACAACAAGGGAGTTGAGTGACAACATCACGGATTGGATGATGATTGTCACGTGTCAATTTCTGACTCCGGTAAAATGGCAGCCTCCATATAACAGAGAAATTCGAATAAACTAAGTAGACAATATTATCAATCAGTGTACAAAACTGTACATAGACATAATTTCGAAATTAGTATCATCGATTACAACAGTTTAAGGTATGGCATTAAATGACGTTTAATATTTCACGTAATAAAGGGAATAAAAATAAAGATATATTTAAAATATTATAAACTATAAACCACAACACAATACTTTAGAAAAAGAAACACATGAAAGAAAAAAATTTGACAGTATGATAAATACTTCAAAGAAACGGAGAAGGATGTATCCATTTTATTTTTGAAATCATCCATACTTAAATCCCAGCTTTAATAAGTTGATTGATGCTATTTAAATGAATATATTTTATAAAGATTTATCTTTGTTTTTTAAATATAACGAATATTTATTATGCGTAAAAGCTGTATTATGGATTTTCAAAGATTTGTTTATTGAATTCAAAGAATAACTTAACATTAAACAAGTAAAGTATACTCTTCAGTATTTCAGGAATGACTCGATGCTTTAAGATTTTTCCAGATAACAATTATTTTTTGAATAAAATGGGTTCAAGAAACTGATTAGTGTAAAACTGAGCATGCATAGGTTAAAAACAAAGATATTGTTTATAACTTGATAACCAACATGCTTCTTTGACTTTCATTTACATATTACATAATAAAAGGTATCACCATAACACACTGTCAAAATAAACTGTATCCAGATTATCTTGACACTCATAACAAGATTTGAAGTATAGGCCGCATTCCTGTACAGTCGACTTCCAGTATTGTACATTAACAGGTAATCCTAGTGTACAGAAATAGTAAAAAATAAAAAGGCTTAACCTCAAGAGTTAGCTATTCTTTGAATAGTAAACTAGCTGAATGTATGAAATAAAGTAAGAAATAAGACAATAATAAAGAAATAACGCGTTATTAAATATTCATAAAGTGTTGCTGATACAAATAAAATGAAAGTGTAAATTTTAGAGATTAGTGACTTCAAAAAAGTTAGAATCAGACATTCTGGAAAGTTTTTGTTTGTTTGTTATTAAGCACAAAGCTACACAATGGGCTATCTGTGCACTGCCCACCACGGGTATCGAAACCCAGATTCTAGCGTTGTAAGACCGCTGTGCCACTGGGGGGCTCTGGAAAGTTTGTCAACCTAATACTTTAAAAAAGTATTATAATAATTTACTCCCATTTACCAAACCCACCAGGATATTAATTTTCAAAATCCCTGAAACAACAAATCTATAAATATATATATATATATATATATCATGATCAATTCTCCAAAAACACATATATATCTTATAATATATAAATAAATAAATATATATATATATATATTGCTTTGTCAACCTAAAAAAATGGGATACCATAACCAAAACAAGAAAAATATTTTAAAAAGCTGATATATCTTATAATTTGCAACTTTTTCGTACCCACTATAAAATTGCTTTGTAGAAACATATTACACTGAAAGTTTCTAAAATGTACATTTTTGGTAAACTATGGATGTTACGTGTGAAAATCTAAGGCATGTGCAACCCGGAAAGACAAAAAGTAGTTTTCAGCAGAGTATGTTTTCGTCACTACAATACTGGTGCTTGGAGTGGTACTTAATTTTTAAAAATATTTTGTCATTATAAAGTTGGCCCTCCAGTGACACAGCGGTAGGTCTGCGAACTTACATCGCTAGAATCCGGGTTTCGATACCCGTAGTGGGCAGAGCACGGATATCTTATTGTGTTGCTTTGTGCTTAACTTTAAACAAACAAATAAACCTATGAAGTTGAACTAAGACTTAAGAGGCAATGTAACGAGTATCTTTACTCAAAGCTACAAAAAGCCTGGAACCAGGTCTGTGGGGGAGGTGGGTTTGCTTGTAGTTAAGCACAAAGCTGCACACTGAGCTATCTGTGCTCTGCCCATTACGGGTGTCGAAACTCGGTTTCCAGTGTTATAATTCCGCAGACATACCGCTGTGCTACTAGGGACAAGTAGGAGGACACTTCATATTGTTACTTTTATAAAATTGTTGTATTTTATATAATGGAAGAACATTCGGTTTCAGAAATTCAATATACAACCATGAAACCGAAAATATCTTCTTTAGAACAGCCCCCGTGGTTCATCTGTAAGTCTGAGGGTTTATAAGGTTAGAAAATCGGGTTTTGATAATTGCGGTGGGCATAGTGCAGACAGCCCATTGTTTAGCTTTGTGCCGAATGAATAACTAACAAGATAATTTTTGTAATTTTAGCATCATGGCTGTTTTATTTTATTTGTATGCACGTAGGTTTAAGAAACGTCTAGTGTTAAGAGGTACTCGTGCTTCAGAAGTGGCCTGAAATGTAATGTTTTAAAGGAATTTGTTTGTTGTTAAGAGCAAAACTACACAATGAGCCGTCTGGATTGTACCCAATATAGGTGTCGAAACCCGATTTCTAGAGATATATATAAACCCTTAGATTAACTGCTAAATTATCGAGAGGATTATAAAATTTGTTAACAAATATATTATAAAATCAAAAATGGTTATTTTCTTTATAATTTGAAGATGTTGTAGTTCTACTTACAAACAAGTAAGCAGTCATTGAAACAAAGATGATAATTTATAATAATAATAAAAAACTGGCTCCACTGCGGGATTCAAAGTCACCCTCATGATTCAAAGAGACCCCAATGTACCAGTCGACCTCCTTCATTATTCCCAGCTACTTCTATAACAACCATAAGTGGGGCTCGTACCCGAAAACAGACCCTCTTAGGACACCCGCCCATAATACCTGAGCACGTGTGCCACATTTGGTGCCGTTAGCTTGTGAGTAGTGTAGAAACACAGTTTCACACATGGCACTCCCAGAATCTTGAGGAGGGGCCAACAATACAAACCCCGATACCAGATTTGGGTTCAGCGACTCTGAAAACCTACTCCTAGACACCATTATGCATGGGTAACCTTTCGGGCGCGTTTTATCCCCCCTCCCTTAGCACACCTTTGATAGAGGGTCTGTGACATATAGATAAGGACACGCCGGTCACCCCAAGATTGATCCTACTAACTCCAGAAGAAGTTCACGGACAAACAAATTCACAAACATGAATAAATATACACGATGTTGTTTCAGTGGAACTTTAGACAGAGTAGGTTTGAGAACATTAATGGACCGCAACTGCCTGTTGAATAAAAAGGGAACGACGTTTCGGCTTCTATATACATGTTGATATAGTATGCATCACTTTTTTTTTGTCTTATATGAGAAAGTATACAACTTAACTACCACAATGTATGTTCCAAGTATGAAAACATTATTTTTTTCAGTTAGTTACGTAATCTATATTTTTTATGATAAGTTGTTTTGGTATTTGATGGTTAAGTTCCTGTGTTTTATATGAGAAACAGTTGCTGTTATTTTAATTGTATTTTATAGTTCTTTAGAATACTTTTATATTATCTTTGCTGCACTAAGACAGATCGTTAATGGTTATTAATTTTTAGTGTTTATCAAAAATAGCCAAAGCATTTACATAGTTACAACAAAAATTAACCTAAAAAAATCACGACTTCTAAACACATACTTTATTCAAGAAGAAACAAAAGTATCTGAAGCACATTTGCTTATATAGGGTAACGAATTTCATTCTATGACCAGCTAAGAACTGAATACTCGAGCTGTATTTGTAACATGTTTAAAGTTGAGTAAGTCAAGTACCATAATAACAAGTGGTTTCTAGGAAACGTATGCAGTTTGAATATGCGAAACTTGACTAAAAACAAAATATACTAAAAAGGTACATTGGTTTTAAAATAAAGGTAATAATTTGTTTACAAGCAACCTGCAAGGTATGTACTTCTTTTCGAACTTATGGTTGGCTTCACTGCGCGTATTACAGAAAACGAGGACGAGACATCTGCGTGAAACTACAACCAGTGAAATTCTGTCACAAAGCTACTTCTGATTAAGTTTTGCTGGGTACTACATTAAAACTTAAGAACTCACGAGTCTACTGGTGGGTCACCAGTGAGTTTACGGACATACAACACTAAAATCCAGGGTTTGATTCCCAGTAGCGGTCATAGATTAAATAGCACATTGTATAAATTTGCACTAAAATACAAACAAGCAAGATCTCATGAGTGAAAGTAGAAATATAGATGCAGTGATATGTCAATTCAAGACTTTCGAAACGTATTTTTGTAGTATTATTGAATAAAAAAATACCAGACTTTTCTGTGTTTCTATTTCTGTCCATGTATAGCGCGCTAGGCGTCGAGAAAGTGTAATTACGGATGTACTGGCCACATTCAGAGACAAACACACCTGATCATGAGTGACAACGTAAAAGAAGGATTAGCTCTGTTCAAAGCTGAGTATAAGTAGAACGTCTAGCTGAACACAGGAAATCGTACTCAAATTCTGAAACATTTTCGTGAATGAAAACATATCAGTTTTCACGTTATGAAAGAGCAACAGACATTTATAATACATACATATATTTCATATTAATGTTCATCAGCCCAGCTAATTCAGCAAGAAAGAATGTTATCAAATTAAGTTATATATATATCTCTTTAGGAGTGGGAAACAGTTTAGTCTGTATTTTAGATTGAAAGGGGAGGTTATTCTTATTGTCAAAATAAATATTAATTTTGTCTCCCAATTTCGCCCCCCCCCCTTGTTAACAAAATCGAGTATGGGAGGGGGGTGATTTCGAGAAAGAGAGATACTTTAATGACTGACTTGACGTCAGGGAAGACACGCATGTGTGTACAATTATAATCATACTGATTCTTACATCTATCAACGATTAGTGATGTTGGTTTTTTGTTTGCTCTCAGCGTTTGTTTTGTGTAAAGTTATTTGTCAGTCTTAATTTTAATGTAATTAGTGACTGATCAATGAGTTAATTGGATTCACTGTGTACTTATATGCATATGCGAGTACCATAAATGTACAATATCCTTTAATTACATTTATGGAGTTGCCATTGTTAAATACTTACAACTCGAAAATGGATTATACACAGTCTTTTACTTCTCTTTTATTTCCAACCATTTTTTTATGAGTGTATCGGCTTTCAAACTAGAATTAATACTTTCGTTTCCTTCATTTTGAGAGCTGCAGTTTCGAGCTATATCAGCTATCATAAGCCTAACTAGAATAATGCAGAATATTATTCGATTGCACTGAATACAAATAGATAAAAAGATGGCTTCCGATAGGTAAGAGTAACAAGATTTGTGTATACCCAAAATCTACATTAATCCGTCCCGCACAAATGGTTCACGGTGGGATCAGTGGTAAGTCTGCTGGATTATGACGCTAAAAACCAGGTTTCGGTATCTGTAGTGGGCAAAGAACAGATAACATATTTTGTAGTTTTCTACTTAACAAGAAACTAATAAACAAATCCGTTCACAAGAGAACATAACACTACCGGAGTGACTAGAGCTTAGATACCTTGAACTGTAGTGGTCGACTAGCTATGGTATGGACATTATGAAACGATATATAGCACGTATGCTTCATATTATAACGAAAGATAAAGAAAACCACAATACTAGCTAGAAGGCTAAACAGCTTCAATGTAAATTAGTGCAAGTACAATAAAATCATACTGAGATACAAAGCCATCTTCATTATGATAGCTTAAACCTTGTTTGTAGTTAAGCACAAAGCTACACAATTGGCTATCACTGCTCTGCCCACCACAGGTATTGAAACCAGCTTTTTAGCGTTATAATTCCGAAGACATACCGCTGTGCCATTGGATGGACAGCTTGAACCTACTTACCGCCTTTTCAATTATCAACATTCGAGTATTTATTTATGGATTTAAATTTTTCTTTAATATGCCTCTAATAGAGTTTTAAGTTTGTTTTTATTCAGTTTTGAATTTCGCGCAAAGCTAGACTAGGACTATTTGTACTAGCCATCCCTAATTTAACAATGATAGGCTAGAAGGAAGGTAGCTAGTCAACTTTTGGTCTACTCTTTTTACCAAAGAATAGTGGGATTAACCGTCATATTGTAATGCCCCCACAACTGAAAGGCGAGCATGTTCGGTGCAAGAGGATTCGAACCCGCGACCCTCAGATTGCGAGTCGAGCGCCCTAACCATCAGGCCATGCTAGGCCTCCCGAGGTTTTAAAATGTTTGTAAGATAAATTAGAGACTCGCCGTAAAAAAATGAAAAGAATTAACTCTCATGGGAACTTTAGTTAAAACTTTAGAAAATAATTTATTTTGGTTTCAATAATGTTTTTGCAATTAAAAATTTGTTTTTTAAGCAAACGCTTTGTAAGTTTTATTTGCATTATTGCATTTTTTATTGGTTTCTTTTTTTTTAATTTTTTTTCCTTTTGAAGCGCTTCATTGTTCCTCTCACTCTTCCATAAAGACAAAAACGACCGTTCAAGACATGATCTTTCAACAGAAAAAAAGTTGTGTTCGTTTAATCCTTCAAACAATGCGTTCGCTCGTATTTTCTCAGTACGAACATTTCTGCTTCGCCAGAAGTTGTCATAGTAAGAAGAGGGCGTTAACACATCTGTCTACATGAGACTCTCAATTTTTTTTTCGTTTCAGTGGACGCTGCTTAACAGCAAAGAGCTTTAGCCTCACTTTTACAGTTTGTGCGATTTTCTTCTTTTTTTTTCCGCTGAATATTTTTTACAATGTTCGAACCTGGAAAGGTATACGCTAGAAATTCACTGAACTCTGCACAAAATTAAAAAAAAAAGGAAAAAGAATGCGATGGATACAAAAGAGAAGTGAATTGCAGATATAACGAAGAAGATGTATCCCGGGAGGATCCCAAGAGACACGTAAAAAAAAAAAAAAAATGGGGGGGGAGGGGAAAGTCTCTTGTGGAATAAGGGAGAGTTGAGAGTATGTTATAGTGGTCACTACCTTAAAATAATTTCTGTGGTCTACGAGGTCTTAAGAGCACTTTCACTAGAGTCCGACGGGTGTTTGATACGATTTGTCTGCGCTGTTGTTTCGAAAGCTTGGCTAGTTAATGATGTCTGAAAGGTCGTCAATTTAACCTTATCAATACTATAATTCTGAAACAAGATACGCGTCATATCCTGTAAAATTAATTAGTTAACCCCCCTTCTTAAATTTGGAGCGATTTAATTGTTTACTTATCTAGAGTCCTAACCTAGTAAAATCATTTTTTAATTATCAAAACGGGTATATAAAAATCAGTGAAGTGAACCAAACAGGGCTTTGTTTAAATTTTTACTTGCAAGGTGGAATTTTTTGATTGAATAAAATTGCCATATGAAAAGCAAGAATTATTGTCGGAAATGAAATGATTAAACTTGGACTTTATAGAATTGTTTTCTTATCAGTGACGATTTAATATTTACAAAAAGTTAAGATTTATCAAGTATGATTTATATTTACCTAATTGTATTATATTTTTATGATACTGTTCAGTTGAAAATTGGTTTGTTACTTCTGGAACCGCCCCACCCCCCTTAGTGGCACAGCGGCATGTCT
>NW_013666205.1:267654-274223 GCF_000517525.1 Limulus polyphemus
CTTTTCAAGTCTCAGTGAATTGCTCTTGATTGAATAAGATCTTTATACTTTCATTAACTTGGCTGGAGTTACCCTCGGTTCTATCTGTTCTTTACAGGAAGTTACTCTTAGGCTTGTCAACTGATTAGAAAGTGAAATATTTCAAAGATTAGCTCAGTGAATAATTTGTTTGTATCGTTTTAACGCCAGGAGTATTTCTACGCAGAATAAGTGAGACCATATGACAATGAGCAAGCTGGGTTCATTTTGTTCACTTAACTATTATTGGCTGTTTATATAAAACCGTTTGGTAAGTAATTTACAAGATCTTCAGGAATTCATCCAGTTAGTAAAATGGTTAATTCAGAACTTTTGTATTTTATGTCTCCTTATAAGATTTAAAGCTAGATTTGGTTTATATGTTCCCTTCTGGAAATTCCATTTTAAACACATGACCACATAAAGTGTATTCAAATACTCCAAAGTTAAATACGGCTTAGTTGCTTTCTTACAAAAAATTTCTCATATATAAGTATAATCATCGAACAACTTGCAAGTTAAATTTTATTTATAGAAAAAAAAAGTTAAAGTGAACTGTGAACTAGCTTAATCGTTTCAAAAATTGTAATCATCCTGTAAGAGAAATATCTATTGGCGATTGAATTTTTCTAAAATGCATTAATGGGTTGAAATGCGATTTTCCCCAAATGTTTTTTTTTTGCTAGGCATTTCCCTTGACGTATTAGGTAGTTAAATTAATTAGGTATTTAAAAGTTAATTTTTGAATGTATTTTAAATATTAAAACTTTGGATTGGTTTTATATTTTCTTGCAGGATCTTCCGCGAAGGATTAAAATCGAGTAAAATATTCTAAAGACTACCGATAACTGAACTCGATTTAACCGTTTGTACTGTCATTTGAATTAAATTGTTTGGCAACTAACAAGTAAAAACCTATAGGGGACTTATAATATGTTTCTTAGTGTTACCAAGAATATTCCTTGTAGATACAAAGCTAATTTTTAAGTTATTTGAAATTGGAATTTTCAGCCTGGATAACAACTTATGTTTACGTAGGCTAAACGGCCAGGCTGGAGATCCCTGAAATTTAGATATAGTCGTCCCTAATTTTCAACTACTGGTTAATGGAAAAGCAGCTACCACCAGCTCCCACCACTACAAGGGTTTTGTCTGATTTATTGAATCGAATAACGGGATTGATTTTTACTCTTATAACTTGTCAACAGCTAAAATGCAAAACTTGTTCAGCGACATTATGAAACGAATCCAGGGCCCTCCAATCAACAGCCAGACATGCTAACCACTGGGCCACGCCTGAACCTTTAAGATGTTAAAGATGAATTTTAATTGTGTCCAAATTATCATAAGAGTTCGTAAATATATTGTTTGTTTGTTTTTCTATTTTTTCACTACACATATTGTCTAACGAAATGTCCTATTGAAAATTTCTTTTCTTCTTAACGCTGGTTCAGGTGTGGTCTTGTGATTATAGTGTCCAGACTGTGAAATCGGTGGTTACCATAAAAATGCGCTACACACTTGAGACCGTGAGTACGCTATAAGAATGTCGGATGGGCTGGCATGGCCAGGTGGATAGGGCGCTCGACTCGCAATCTGCGGGTCGCGGGTTCGAATTCCCGTCCCAACAAACATATTCGCCCTTTCAGCCGTGGGGGCGTTATAATGTGACGGTCAATCCCACTATTCGTTGGTAAAAGAGTAGCCCAAGAGTTGGCGATGGTGGGGATAAATAGCTGCCTTCCCTCTAGTCTTTCACTGCTAAATTAGGGACGGCTAGCGCAGATAGCTCTCGTGTAGCTTTGCGCGAAATTCATAACAAACTAAGAATGCCGGTCTTGCCTCTAGTCTAGCAGTTCAAAGTTAGAGCTAACTATGCGCACAGGGCCATATGGGATGTATGGCTAAAACTCATGTATTAAAACTTGCTTCTTTTAATTCAATACATTACATTGTGTGTATGCAGTGTTTGTAGTTAAAATAGGTCAAGATTCAATCTCATAGCATTAAATTTTCAAAAGTTTTCCAGGAGACATGCCCCCAGACCCACCTAGAAAAGGCATGTTTTACATGCCGTTAGTGTACTTTGCAAATATTATGTGACACATTGTTTAGCTGTGGCAATGGCCTAGCCACTCCAAAATTGCTTCCTACGGCAGATATCCCTTGTGTAGCTTTGTGCAACAATCCTAAAACAAACAAACGCTTAGTGCTAGAATTACTAGGTTTTGAATAAAAAATATATCAATGGAATTTTAGCAGTTGGAATTTTTTATAGTATATTATTTTATATAACGTTAGCCTGTATATAAAGTCATAATAATAAAACCCTATAATTATATTAAGCTCATTCAGCGATCTTCTATAATATATATCACTCTCCATTTTCGCTTTGCTCTTTTGCAATTACTTTTTATCTTTACACTATTTATTACAAAACATTAAAATCTTAGTAATATGTATTTGATGTGATGTCACAATAAGGCTTGAAATAATTGGAATCATATCATTTTTTACTGAGTTAATACGGGTTTCTAGTAAAAACAAAAAGTTTAATAATATTTAATCTTACCTTGTTTACCTTATTCTTTTGCCAACGAGGCCCTTCACTTAATACCAGAACTCGTCAAGCCAGCTTGGTTATTATGTACAATCCGACTGACATAAATAGGGTTTCAACTAATGCTTAATAATGAATGATTAAAATACTATTTAAAATTTAACTTTTCATTGTTGGAATATTTTTTTTCTTTCTGCAAATAAAAATTAAAATTCATTTGTACTACTTTATCTTATAGTTCTCCAATGGTGAGCACTGTGTTTACGAACTTATAGCGCTAAAATAAGCTGTTCGATACCCTGTGGTGGATAGAACGTAGGCAACCTATTGTATGGCTTTGTGCTGAAACAAACAGACAAAACTGTTTAACATATATTTCTGAATGTTTTGAAACTCCTGTCGGGCCCGTATTTCGTTGCCATGGTGTGTCATGCATAATGTAACATGTCTTAATTGATTTAATAGAACTATAACTTACCACAGCTGTGGTACGATTTGTTGCAGGTCTCTTTCTTGAAAGTCCTGGGGCCCCACATTAATCCATATTCCCTTGTTTTCTAGTAACCATCGCAGCAGAGGTACAAAGCTTCTGTATGTGAAACACAACTAAACAATTTTGTTAACATAATTTCTGAACACACTGTGTAGTGTTGCAAAGAGTATAATCTGTAATGTGAAATGTAAATAACGTTAGAAATGTATGGGAATAGAGTAACAAATATTTGACAATTTGAACTATAAAGGCTTTCATGTGATTTACCTCTCAATTATTTCCATATTGCATTTTAATGTTAACGAACAAGCGATTATTCTTGCTTTTAATACAGATATTAGGACTGTGCATGCGCAGTCTTTAGATATTTCAATCCAAAGTACTCTTTTTGTGTAAGAATGAAATTGCGAAAAATGTGCACTAAAATTGAAATACTCATTACGATGGAAAACTGCTTAAATGGATATAATATCTTTTTGCAAATTTGTTGAATTTCTTACTCTGAATGAACTGATTAATAGAGAAATTAATATGTTTTAAATTTTATCTTGAATAAAATGAATCAATCGTAAATTCTATGTGAACCCATTATCATAACTTTATATACTATTTCACGCTAATGTACTTCTACACTGGGTGAGTAAGTTATATGAAAACAGTTTTGGAGCTTCACCACGTCCTCACTGTCCATGTCACGACGTTCGGTAATATTCTATCTAAAGACAGTGCATGTTAACAATAGTCCCGTAGCGTAGATCCCATTGCAAATGGCTCCGTCGTAAGGATGTTATGTCCTCTGCACAACTCTTACTTTCCTTACTCCATCTACTATACGGGGACAACTGTTTCCCATCGCCTGTTTCAACAGTCCTGCCCCCCCCCCCCCCCAGTGGCACAGAGGTATGTCTACGGACTTATACTGCTAGAAACCGGGTTTCTATACCCGTGGTGGATAGAGAACAGATATCCCTTTGTGTAGCTTTGTGCTTAATAACAAACAACAACAATCGTACTGAACAATCATTATGATGTCTAAACTTTATCCAAGCTAGAGGGTTAGCGCAGGTTTGTGACCTACCCACGACCTCCTTACAAGGATATCTGTTGTTACAAGCAGATAGTACACCGGCACGAAAGTTTATGAGAATGCTATTATATAAAGACAAGTCTGATACTAAGTATATTGAAAGATGAAATTAATAGTTCTTTCAACAGGACATCATTATTCATTCAGAGAGAATTTGTTCTCAAAATTGGGTTACCTCAGTATTAGGCTTGTCTGAATGTCTCAACTGAATATACAAGTTAGGGGAATCGTTTGTGTTAGACATTTTGGAGAATTGTGTTCTTAACATGATTTTTACGATAGGCCTACATACACATGTGTGTAATCAAATTGTATCAAGGGCATATAGCTTAACATTCAGCACCATGTAACAATGGTCCCGTTTCAATAGTTCTATCGCACAAAAGTCCATAGTGGACTTGACTGGTATGTCTTTGTACGGAATAGCATGAATACCAGTTTCATTCTTCAGCTGCTTGAAATATATAACGGACAAACGTGAGGTATGACCGAAAGCCTAATATTGATGAACCCATACCCTGGTGGCCTCGTTTTCACACGGAGATCTTTCTTAATTATTTTGCGTACCATTATTCAGGGCACGTGAACAGCCTTTCCCAATGATTGTTTGAAGATAAGCACAAAGCTACACTATGGGCTATTCTAGCATTGTAAGTACGCAGACATACCGCTGTGCTACTGGGGGCTTTGCCAATGATCTTTTTTAATCGTTTATTCTCACCTGTTACCAGACGTCGTATTTTTCTGGTCATACCTAGGGTAGAACTCGAAGCGAGTCTCTTTCCGGATGGTCCTGGTGCCTCAAGCTAGTCCATATTCCTTGGTTTTATAATGCCATTAAGTACAAAAGATATCCTCTTCTTGAAATTCTAAATCCCTGACATGAACACATTCTTATGGTTTGAGTGTATGATTATTTTGCATTGGAAAAGATAGGTACACACCCTTAACAAAAGCTGTCAATTTTCAGTGGCATTACGATATCTATGAAACGGCAAGCAACATCAAAATTTATTTCTTTTTCATTCTGTTCGACCGAGACTTAATATTGTCCGAAGTCGTCATGTGACTTGTTGATTAACATATTCAAAACATTTTAATATAACATAGTATGCAATCCTCTGTACTTTGCTATTATACGTTTATTCAATCTCTCATATTTAAATAATTAAAACATTTAAGTCAAGTATATATTTTTTGCTTTAATAAGTAGCTAAGTTTATATTATCTTTTAAGCCTTGAGCAAGTTTGTAATTCATAAATTTGCATTTGTATTACTTGTTAATAAAAGGCATAGCCACTATCATATTAACATATTAAACTAAAGTTAGATAACCGTAAGATCATTAGATCAAAAATAAATAAGAAATCATTAATTACTTAGCTTAATGCATTTAAGAACATCATTACTGAAAGATAGTTTGTCCTCCTGCAGAAAATTACTTCAATACACAAGAAGTTTTAAAATTGTGAAAATTTAACAGACAGAACACAGAAGCAGAATGTTTTAAAGATTGTCAACTCAATAAAAATAGAGAGAAAGAAACACTTAGTGGTACGAAGTCAACAATTTCCGGACCAGCAAATGACATACTTCTACTGAATTCTCACATGTTTTTCAAAGAGGGAGGGGGATGTCCTAGTCATTAGCGTGTTGGAATCAACAATTTCCTGATCAGCAAATGACAGACATCTGCTGATTCCTCACGTCTTTTTTGGGGGTGGGGGAGCTTTTCATTAGCGTGTTGGGCTCAACATTTCCCTGATCAGTAAATGAAATACTTTTTTTTAGGGATGAGCTATTCATTAGCGTGTCGGGCTTTGGATCAATCAAATAGCCCAAAATTCAAGACATAATGCTGCTGAATACACTCCACACTTTCAGGTGTGGGTGCCCTTTAAAAGTGACAATTAAATCGATTCAAAACCCTTGCTGTCGCGGGTGATGCGAGAAGTTAAAAGCTATAGACATCTACACCTGACTCATAAAGGCTCTGACCTGGCCATTCAGGCTGAAAGTTCCAATTCTAGTTTCTCTCTTTAAAAAAAAATTGCATGAAAAATTTAAATATTTCATATAAATTTTCAAATAGTTTTAGAGAAATTATTTTAATCAGATGATAGTGTATGGAAAATTTAATATATTAACTTCTATAGTAAGACACAAATTTACTATCATACGTTACGTTAATATTTAGTCTTTCTATAGTTTAGCAGTGAGCTTGAGAGCTTATAACGCTAAAACTTAGTGAGCTCTTAAAGACGACTAATGGAAATGCTTCTTTTATGCTTTTAACTCCAATGTTGGCCCGGCATGGCCAGATGGTTAGGGCGCTCGACTCGCAATGTGTGGGTCGCGGGTTCGAATCCCAGTCACACCAAACATGATCGCGCTTTCAGCCGTGGGGGCG
>NW_013666205.1:275166-279468 GCF_000517525.1 Limulus polyphemus
TTCCCTCTAGTGTTACGCTGCTAAATTAGGGACGGCTAGCGCAGATAGCCCTCGCGTAACTTTGCGCGAAATCCATAACAAACAAACCTCCAATGTATATAAACTGTTTGCCGGATTGCACATCCAGTATAATGATTAGTAATATCCACATGATTGGCTTTGGTATTTCTATAACAAAATACTATATACTTTGGCCAAATATAATGAAACTGCGGATCACATGTGAAACGTTAAGTTAAAACTGGAGTGATATTATATTACATAAGTTCTGGTTTCGACTAATTGTGGTAGAGATCGCTGGGCTCTAATTCAAGAGGGACAGCGGTAATTCTACGGACTTACAACGCTAAAATACGGGATTCGATTCCCCTCAGTGGACATAGCAGATAACTCAATATGGCCTTGCTCTAAAACCCACACACTTTCGTTATACATATTTCAAACAGGAGCGGTTGGCGCTTCAGTCGACCTCTGAATTTTGGAGAATGAGAACCAGGTTCTAATCTACACTTGCAGTACTACACATTTTCTTCGCACTTTAAGCTCATTCTTACACCAAAATTAATTTTCAGAGAGCGACACACTTACCTACATGGCTGTGTTTTAATATTATCTCATCAGTTTATTTGGATTTCACTGTCACTCTTATGACGAACCCAAGACCACAAAGTGCAGAGCGCAATTTTGCAGCAACGGAAGCAAATCATGAAACCCCGGATCCACAGTCTGACACGTTTATCCAAACTAAGCTGCTCTTCATCTTCAGTTCGAAAGGTGAAAGGATAGTTAGTTAGGTTTCATGAAAAATCATTAGTCATAACATTTAAAAAATGCTCTAAATTTATTGATATGCAGAATATATTTCCCCTGGTTAGTTAAACATCCCAAAAAGTGGATTATGGGAAAACTTTATAATTTATAATGCCAAAATTTCGAATTCTATCCCTACTATGGTCTTCAACTTACTCCGTTCGGTCAATCTTTTCATCTTCAAAGAATGTATCTACTGTGTAGCTTTTTCGTTTGACAACAAACCAAGTGTAATCATAACACGTGTTCATCAGGTATAATGCACATTGTGAACATAATAACCAAAAACTAATCATTCTAAGACTGAATATTCTGTAGCCTTTTTAAGCCCCTAGTGTGCCATCAGTAAACTTACGTACTTACAAAGTGAAAATCCAGAGTTCAGTTCCGTTTGGCGGACAGAGTGCAGTCTATTGTGTAGTTGCACTAAAACGAGCGTTCAACGAGTTTTAAGTTACAGCAGTTTGTTTCTTTGTAGTTAAGCACAAAGCAACACGATGGGCTATCTGTGCTGTTCCCACTACGGGTCTCGAAACCAGATTTTTAGTGTTATAAGCCTTCAGACTTACCGCTGTGCTACTGGGAGTGGGGTGGCAAGTTGGAACAGACTGTACTAAACTGCTGTTTTAAAGATTCTATAAAAAAAGTACAAGGACTTATATTGACTGATCCTAACTGATATAAGTTAGGTAAACATTCAGAAATCTGTTTAGATAAGCCTAGCAAATAGTAGATATGCGAATATATACTGCGTATAGATGCAAAATCATTAGTAACATTCATTTCATGTTTTGTTTCACCCATTCTTTCCCACAGAAACTGCATGATGGGGAGAAATTTGAAATGTAAATTAAATATTTTTGCCTCAGCGATGACTTTGTTCTGCCTCTTTTACTTTCTTCTCAAAAGTGGTATTAAGAGTATACTCGGGCCCGGAATGGCCAGGTGGCTAGGGCGCTCGACTCTCAATCTTAGGGTCACAGGCTCGAATCCCCGTCCCACCAAACATGCTCGCCCTTTCAGACGTGGGGGCATTATATGTGACGGTCAATCCCACTATTCGTTGGTAAAAGAGTAAGTAGCCCAAGAGTTGGCGGTGGATGGTGATGATTAGCTGCCTTCCCTCTTGTGTTACACTGCTAAATTAGGGACGGCTATCGCAGATAGGCCTCGTGTAGCTTTGCGCGAAATTCATAAAGAAATAAACAACGAGGATACTAATATTTTCGAATTGAACATGATTATATTTGTTCTTATTTCTCGGTTAAACAAATAACTTTATTTCTAATATTTCATTCATGAAGGATCTAAAAACCACTTTACTTTGAATGTTTTATTTTATTTCTACTACACCCACTCACAATTGCGTGATAATTATATTCAAATTAGTTCCACGTGTTTTTGAAATTACTCATACTTCAATTATAATTGAAACACATATAACTCAATTGACCGTATTAATTTTAGAAATTTCGCCTGCCCACAAGTTAATTCGATCTTAATCTAACGAATGGTTTTGAACTTAAGTTTGCAATAAAAAACCGCGTTTCTTGCCGAAGAGAGGATAAAATACTGTTATCTTTTTTGCTCACATGTGAATTTTATACTTATTCATTTTCACGAGTAATTTTTAGTTCCTTTTATGATTTATTCCTTCACTGTGTTTACGTGATCTACTGGAACAGCAACAAGTGGTCTCACATTACATGTTTCCCCCAAAATAAATCACTTCATTATGCTTATAAATCGTTGTTTGCCAACTTATTATTATATTAACACAATGTACTTCCTTACTCAAGTAACAAATGGTCTGTTTGCACAAACAGTTTCATTAGAAGTCTGTATGGACTACGTTTTTGGTTGTCTGTCTTTGTGAGAGAAAAAATAACAACGACATTTCATTAAACTACATTACCTGCAACAATTAAAGATTAATATTAACTTCCGATCAGAGCAAACTACCTATATAGATCAAAACTAAAATCAATCTGGTAAGGAGTATAGCTAATTACTTATATGTTTCTTATTTTCTTGTTTATAATGTTAGAATGCATTGTTTCACCTGTTGGATACCATTGCTGTTAACAATGTTTTCGGTCGTAATCCCAATAATGTCTTACGAGATTCGGCCAGGTTAGGAGACTTAGGCTAGTTCTAAATTCAAATGCAAAACAGTCTCTAGAGTCTTTCACTCAAAAGTTCTCATAATAATAAGAAATTAAAAATAATAAAACTAGAACATTAAACATTCGAACCAAAAACAAAACAAAAAACAGAGTATACCTCACGGAAGGAGCACACAGACACTAAGTGTTAACTTCAAGTGCTGTCGTAGGTCTAATGTTCGCTGAACAAGATAACATCATTCTGGCCATGTATAAGCAAAACTTTTCACAATCCTCTCTTAAAAAGTCTTGTAACCATCGAAACCTACGACATTGCAACTTTAGAGAAGTCTGAGATAAATGGCTACAATACAAGGTGTAGATTCAAGTAGCAGGGCAGTACTAATAGTAAAGCCAAAAAACTCACTATAACACACGTGGGCTATAAAATGAATTTGGTAACACGAAATGAATAGTCGAAAAGCTAAGATTTAAGGTAAACAAAACAGAAGATAATTTAAGTTGGTCATCAAACTTATTACTTTCATATTAATTTCATTTGCGTTATTTTTTCCCTGTTGTAAACCATACTATGGTCCTCATTGCATCAAAATAGACCTAAATTGTCATTCTTATTTTTTTTTTTCTAGAGAAGCATACCTCGCCACAGTTTTCACTTCTTTGGCGGGTGCACGTTTGATAAGTTTGATTCACTCAACCCCCCCCCCCCCAAAAAAAAAAGCGGAAACGAGCTTCTTTAGATATGTCTGGTAAGCAGATCAACCTTGCAATTTTTTGTCGTCTGCTTGTGTTGTGGACGGTGGTCTGCCTTGTTCAGATATCCAAGTAATTATGCTATTGGATTTAATGTCGCTTCACAACTTATTAACGGAACTTTGCAACATTTGCAGCCAATTCACAATGATCTGCTATCATTGACCGACTTTCATTTTTCTGATGGTTTTCCACATGAATGAAACATTCAGATAACTTGTTTTTAAGTGTAGGGGAACTGCTAAATTTCTGACTTCCCGGGATATACATCTTCTCAATTACTGCCATGTATGTTCTTATTCTTCTAGTTTTCGGGTCTAGACATGATTCATGTATAATCTTGAATCCATTAAACTCGGTAATTCACTTCAAGATGACAAGTGTAGAATATTGGATGTAATAATTTTTTATATTTATAACACAGACTGAATGGTCAATCATTTTTATAGCACTGGACTGACGATGGTGAATGTAATTATTTTATAACGATGAGTTCTCTCCAGTAATATACACCTGGAAAAAGTTAAGCACCCCCATGTTTTTTTCAAGTGATTCAGATTCGACGTTCTTGTGACTGATTATAAATTACCATTCAATCTAAACGTGTTTATCA
>NW_013666205.1:280198-284521 GCF_000517525.1 Limulus polyphemus
CTAGACATGATTCATGTATAATCTTGAATCCATTAAACTCGGTAATTCACTTCAAGATGACAAGTGTAGAAAATTGGATGTAATAATTTTTTATATTTATAACACAGACTGAATGGTCAATCATTTGTATAGCACTGGGCTGACGATGGTGAATGTAATTATTATATAACGATGAGTTCTCTCCAGTAATAGTTATAGTATGTTCGTTTTTTAAGAACAAAGCCACACTATCTGCTATGCCAACCTGGGGGAATCAAACCCCGGAATTTAGCGTTGTATGTATGTAAACTTACCATTATCCCACCACGTGGTAATAATTATAGTGTTATATATATATATTATTCTTTAATTCCTTTGTGTATTTTATTCCTTAATTCTTTTGTGTAATATATGAAAACTTTAAATAGTAAAACACGACATAAGTCCAACATATTTCATGTTCCTGAATGAGTTAACTACTGGTGAAGTTACATACAATAGCTTTTTAAACTCTGCAATGTTCTAAACAGGACAAATTAAGTGTGTTCTGAAATGTCTTATGATAAGCTATGTTGTTATATATATGTATATGTTAAGCAAATTTCTATACAAAACCTCACATAACGAGCTACATACTTCTTTCAATGTGTACCTAGACGTCACAATGTCAAACGTTAAGTGTCTTTGTTTACGAACACCTTTTGGAAAACTTTTTGCCAAATTAATTACCCAAACAATTAGCACTATTCTAATTTGATTGCATTACATATTTCTTTGTTTTTGAATTTTCTCAAAATATCTCTTTGATTTAGCCCCCCCGGGACAATGGTGAATTTACGAATTTACAACGCTAAAATCCAGGGTTCGAGTCTCCGAGGTGGACACCTGATAGCCAAATGTGGATTTTCTCTAAAACAAACAAACAAAACGCTCTTTCATTCAACTAAAAAAAAATAGGGGCAAGAACGCAGTAAACTATTTTTATATGAGTACGCTTTTCTAGTTTATACTGAATGCTGTAGAGAATTTATTAGATGCCATTTCATGAGATTTGTATTTAAATAGTCTGTATTTATGGTTTCGTTGGTGCATTATAATTCATTGAAGGAACTGAGAAACACTGATATACTGCCTGAAGGTCTTGGCTGTCACCTTGTTCTGAATCATTTTTATTTTATAGTTTCTCTCATAGATGGCAACACCGTTCAAGAAAGGTTCAAGAGCAAGGCAACAAGCGCTGTTTTAGCAAATGGAAAATCAATTGCTATTCACATTCTAAGTTACGTTAACACGTATTAGACTTCATTTAAAGTCATACGTGCACTTATGTTAATAAGTACCAGGTTTGATATTTCGCTGGTGTGTAGTTATTGGGGGAAAATGCACATTTACTGGGCTGTATACGCGTCATTTTAATTTCATCATTAAATGCAATTTTTATATGAAGATATGTGGTGGAGCTTATTGCAAAAAACAATTTGATTTTTAATTAATTCATTTAAAAATAATTGTATATTAAGTAAAGATACAGAGCTTCTATATCGACCCTTCGTGTAAGACTTATGTGTGTGTTTATGGTAAATATTCGCTAACAAGTTTATACATTGTTTTCTCATCATTGCTAACATATGTATTCTATATCAATTGCTCTTTCTTGAAGTTTACTTACGTTTGCCTTCGTTTTTTTTTGTTTTTATTTTACATTTTGGTGATATTTGATTTGATGCCTTGTTGTTGTTTATAGAATTTTATGGAATTATATAATATATATATATATTTATTGCCGGTGGCAGTGATTTTCTACCTCGTAAGTATGTCACTAAATTCTTAATTAAGTAATAAGAGCATCAGTAACACCGAGATAGACAGATCTTCAATGATGAAGCAGTTTCTCATCTGATTAAAGTGTTCGGGACTTCTCAATGAATTAATTATTAATCTGATTTGGACGTCAGTTCAACTAATGATGACTGGAAAAAAAAGGTCTTCGTGTTTAATGAACCTCTGCTACATTCTCAGATATACTGATAACCTTCATGTAATAAT
This sequence comes from Limulus polyphemus, assembly GCF_000517525.1. Classification (NCBI taxonomy): domain Eukaryota; kingdom Metazoa; phylum Arthropoda; class Merostomata; order Xiphosura; family Limulidae; genus Limulus; species Limulus polyphemus. The sequence goes on from NW_013666205.1 coordinate 282,224, forward strand.
TGTAACCACAATAACAAGAGATAGCGCAGGAACGTCGTTTCAGTGAAACTTTAGGCAGAAAAGACAGTACATTTCAAAACTTTAAAATGGACTGCAACTACCTGTTGAAAGAAAAGGAAGCGACGTTTCGGCTTCTATACCGAGGCCTTCTTCAAAATGCCGAAACGTCGTTTCCTTTTATTTCAACAAGTCCATTAAAGTTTTCAAACCTGCTAAAGCAGTAACTATTATGTAGGGTTAAACTGAGTTTCCTGCCCAGCTGAAGTGAGAGACTGGACAAAACGGGTAGTGGAAAACTAGTAATTCTTTATTGGAGAAGAAACAAACAAACAACATTAAGTAACAGGCACATTTTGAAAATGACAGTGTCGCCCCTAGTGACTCTATAGCGATGACATCGTTGTGGCATACTGCCATTTTTACATTAATACGCCGTATTCATAAAAAATCGTTATACTTGTTCTGTATTTCTATTAAACCTGAAAAAAAGTTAGTTTGGTCCTGTGCATAACTTCCTAACTAAACTTTGTCGTTCCACCGAGGGACTGGTGCTCACTTGCAACTGCATTATAGGACTAGTGCACTATTAGTGTATATACGTTTATATATAAATATATATATATAATCTTTCTTTTTTTGCATAAAAAAATAAAATAGGTAACAGTGACACGGTTTGTTTGTTGCTAAGCAAAAAGCTACAGAGTGGGATATCTGTGATGTGCCCACCGCGGGTATCGAAACCCAATTTTTAGCGTTATAATCCATCAGACTTATCGCTGAGTCACCAAGAAGTAAGTGGAAAGGCCATGGCTTTATCAACTATACCAGTTCTTATGGCTCTGAGTATATTATATTTATATGAAATGATGGACAGTACTTTTCTCTCTCTTTGGAAACTAGAGATGTCCCAACAAGAAGAGCCCTCACCCAGTGGCACAGCGGTATGTCTGCGGACTTAAAACGCTAGAAACCGATAGCCCATTGTGTAGCTTTGTGCTTAATTACAAACAAACAAGAAGAAATTCTAAATAAAACTGAGCAAGTTAACCACTATATATATCACCCACATCACTTGGGCATCCTATAAGTTAAAATAGGGAGGACATAACGTCCAGGTATTTTTAAAAACCAATACACGGCCAATATTAATAGATAACTTATCATACTAGACCAAAATAGTTCTCCAGCGACACCCTCTCTGGGAGAGTTAAAACATACCAAGGGAGAATGACATTTCAGAACCAGTGTTTCTATACATTACATTTTACACACGAGCTGAACTCAAGTATCTTGGTGAATAAAAAAAATGAAAACAAAAATAAACACCTGGTATTTTTCACATGTATATTTGTACGAAATGTTTCAAATTTTGGGGACTCCAGCCATCTATAGAAGAAATGTCATAGCAAGATATGATAAGTTGATTAGTTAACATATCATCTTAGGGAGAATTTATGAAAATGTGATATTCCCTGTTTTATAAAAATAATCTGAAGAAATTGCGCAGAAGAAGGAACAACAGTCAAAAAACGTCGCCAGGTGTATAATAATTGATTATTATATTAGCAAATTATTGTGTTATTTATTCATTTGGAAGTAGTTCGTTCATCACAATAAGCACCATTTATAGGATGGTTTAAAATATAAAACTAATACAGCATTTTCTTATCATATTTAAGAAATTATTTCCAGGAAATGGAGTGGTTACACCCCTTCTTTTTGAACCTTTATGTTTTCAAGTTTAGGGTTAGGTACAAAATGAATATACTTCTAAATGTAACAAAGTTGCGATTATATCCAAACTTATCAATAAGTTTACATAAAACGATGGAGAATTAGGAAAATTCAATTTAATCTGAACAGTTTACAACTATTTCAAGCCTCCAAAGCTTAGCGTACAGAGTTTTTTTTGTAAAAAAATATGAATCCGTAAGGCACGTATACAGTAAGGCCCAAACAAACATGCTTCACATTACTATCTACAAATTCTACAAATCAATGGAGAAAAAAAAAAGCTGGAAAGCTTGGAAGTTCGAAAAACTCTTTTTGTAAGGAGTGTACAGGTGGTTATATGATGAAATTAACTAATAGAAAAAGTACGCTATTAAAGATATATATAAAACTCAACTGATTGATATTATTTCATATCGACACAAAAGGGCTGACACTACTCAACCTTACATTCTTGAAATTCCCTGAAGCTTTGTTATCTAACGTGAGATTGTTTGTTTGTTACGGATTTCGCGCAAAGCTACACGAGGGCTATCTGCGCTAGCCGTCCCTAATTTAGCAGTGTAA
>NW_013666205.1:285454-286592 GCF_000517525.1 Limulus polyphemus
TCTTAGAACTTGCTAGGCTCCAAAGCTCATCGATACTCAACAAAATATCAATTTATTACTCATTAAAAATTTTATACTAGGCCCATGCCGGGCCTAACGTGAGATGAAAATGTCGCATATTCAATCACTTTAAAGTTACAAAAACTGGGAAAATTAATCATTTTTGCCTTTAGAACCAATGGAAATATCGATACAACATTCTATATCTTAATGTTAATCTGGGAGGGGTGTATTAGTGTTTGGTTGTTTTAGAACAAAACCACATTGGGCTTTCTGCTGTTTCCAACGCGGGGAATCGGACCCTGGATTAATGTGTTAGAAGCTAGTTAAATGAAATTAGTGACTGAAAATGATGGGATACTACCCAAATTTACAGAAGATTAACGATTTAAAATGTTTTCAGATTATAATTATTTATAAATGTTTAATAATATCAGTTATAAACCCATAATAAAAACTGGAATAATTTATTAAATTTTTTTTATTGCGATTAATTTGACAATTAATTTGTGTAGAATCATTCATTTTATTGTCGAAATTTAAGTTTCAAAACCAACTTTCTATGGGATCGGATTTAAACTAGTGGTCAGCATGTCGGGTGTGGATCAAATGACTCAAGGTTCGAGAAGTAATGGGACTTAACATTCCTCCCATTTGAAACTGTGGGTGCGTTATAAAAGTGAGAGTCAATTCGATTATTTGATTCAAAGAACTGGAAAAAGCCTTTGTAGCGGCAGGCGCTGCTGTCTGGTTGTCCTTTCTCTGGTCAGTAGTTCAAAATTAGGAATAAATACACCTGGTTCCTAGGAGTTTATGACCTAGCCGTTCAGATCAGTTCCAGTTCTCGACTTTTCTTAGACTTTCGAGATATTTATATACATGTAACTGTCTAACAGAGTCCTTGTCTTGCTTGTTACACGCAGTAATGACACCTTTATTGCATACTATTCCAAACAATATCAAAGACAGCACCTAAGCTCTTTAAGTGTTTAATGAAATTTTTCTAACTATTTTTAATCCATTATTATTCACAATAATTATTAAGTACTCATAAATGATGTAACGTTGTTCTTTCGTCGGAGAATGGCCCGGCATGGCCAGGTGGTTAAAGCACTCGACTGGCAATCTGAGGGTCGCG
>NW_013666205.1:287413-294731 GCF_000517525.1 Limulus polyphemus
CGCCAACTCTTGGGCTACTCTTTTACCAACGAATAGCGGGATTGACCGTCACATTACAACGCCCCCACGGCTGAAAGAGCGAGCATGTTTGGTGGAACTGGGATTCGAACCCGCGACCCGCAGGCTGCGAGTCGAGTGCCTTACCCACCTGGCCATGCCAGGCTTAACATTATGCACCCTATAGCTAACAAACAAATTACAACATTAAAAACATAGCTTAAACAATACTATCATACCATATAATGGGGATTTTGAAGCTCTGAGTTCCTACCTCAACCAGCGACAAGTTTGGGGACCATCAACAGACACTCTAATAAAGCTAGATGAACTCGTCTTTACGTTCAATGCTTTCAATGATTCATTTTATAAACAATTATAGGGCGTAGCCATGACTACCAAGATAGGACCGTCATTCGCCAACTTGTTTGTAGACTACATAGAGCATAAAACGCGGTGGGTCTATGCCCATTTTGTACCGATGATACATTTACGACATAATCAAAATTTCAACATCAAACGTAGATCAATTCCATTATTTCAACACTTTTGTTAAGAACTATCATTCGGCCCTTCAGTACACAAGCAACTTTTCAAACTATCCAATAAACTTCCTCGGCGTCACTCTAACCTTATCTACAGAGAATAAAAATTCAACACCCATCTTTTATAAGCCTACCGACTCCCGTTCTGTCCTGGATTATAACTACAGTAATTATCTATAGTCCTGGCACATAGCCTGGTGATTAGAGCATTCCACTCGCAAGCTGCGGGTAGCGCGTTCGATCCCGTCACCTGACATGCTCTCCATTTCAGCCTTGGCAGCGTTATAACAGGATGGCCAATCCCACTATTTGTTGGTAAAAGAATATCCGAGGAGTTAACGGTTGATTTTGTTTACTAGCTGCCCCAGAGCTTTTCCTAAGGATTGTTTTTCAACTACACAATTATATTTTAACTTCATCCGTTTTTAATACATGACGCCTTATATATATATATATGGATGCCTAGTAATAAATGATCCAAAAATGAAGTATATTTTAGTAAATGCATTTATCTATCAACTCTGGAATATAATTCTATAATATAAATATGTTTCTTTTTAAATATTTATTCACTTGAACTTACTTATACAGGAGAATTCTCAACTGCACAAATATTTTTACAGGTGCACAGTTTGTGATCAACTGCACCCTAGGAATGCCCTTGACCTACCCTCTAATCTATCGATTCAGATTAAGGACGGCTATCGCAGATACTCCTCGTATAGCTTTTCGCGAAATTCAACAAACAAACCCATATCCACTAAAACTGACATTCCGAAATCACATTTTCATCATCCCCGTCGTTCCGAATCCGATTTTTCCCAGAAAATTGATGGACTGTCGGGTTTTTCAAGTTTAAGAACAATCCTATTCACTAAATATGATAAATTCAGCTCGCAGAAATGCTGCAAAGATCCGCCATATACTGTATTACAATGGAAGGCAAAAAATAGTAATCGCAAATTTCAAGTCCCTCATCCGCAAAACATCCAGGTTTCTAACATAAGACAATTTTTGGATACTTCAAAACGACAAAACTTCAGGAGATACGTATAAAAATAAACCAATCATTCTGTTTTGGCACGGTAAAAACCTAAAAGTTATAACTAATAAAAAAGTTCTGAAAAAAGTAAGTATGATGTAGGGACGGCAATGCCAAAAAAGTAGAGAAACAAGGTAGGGATGAATACACAAAACCATGCAAAAATCATTACGTAAGTAGCCAAATATTTCCAAGAATAACTTTTATCTACAACTAAATGTTGGATTCCTGTCAGTTGCATGAATTCAGGTTTGAATAAAAGCATTTAAACTGAATAGTGCCATAGAGTCTTATAATGGCTAACTTCCATAAGCTTTACCCAGTGACTACTTATGTAGGGATTTTTGTATGGTTTTGGGTATTCATCCTTACCTTGTTTCTGTTCTTTTTGACATTGACATCTCTACATCATCCTTATTATTATTATTTTTTTAAATTACTCATTTCCACTCTTTTTTTTGTAAACAATCAATATGAATGAATGGAAGTCACTATGAAGGCAACAGTTTTAGCCTGGCGTGATGAGTTGTCTTGACGGACATCATGTGTTGAAGTTAGTGAAACGCTATACTGCTTCTGTACTCCCAGAGTTAGAATACAACATTTTGATTCGTAAGTCATCGCAACAACTTCAAGCATTGGTAACCTAGCGCTCCTGACGCCAGAATAACAAAAATCAGCAGAACATTTGGCTGTTACGCTACTTGCCCGTTCCTTACTTTAACGGTGTTTTTTGGTTAAACAAGGTCTTAATATTTTTTGAAAACCTAAGTTAGGTGGTTTACAAAAAAAACAAAAACAAAAAACATTATCTTACAATGTTATAAGAGAGAGCTTTGAGACTATGATGAGCAATACATAATATGCGGCGGCAATTTTTTTCCCGGCCCATCCGTCCATACTAAGCACCATCGTGCTTATTGATATTGGTTCGTGTACGGTTGAAAATACCACAATAAATTACTCATCTTCATGTGTTAAGCGTTGTTGCGTACGTTCACGAGGCAACACATGTCGTTAACACCAATACCAGTAGTTCGGTAATTAGGCCTAGCTACACTTACACAGCCAAACAGTTGTTGACCTGTACATCCTCGTCCTTAGTTTATTGCATTACTTGAGAAGTGATGGGCTGTGGTGGGCAAGACAAAATGTTGAGGGCGTTGCACCGTACAGTACATCGTGTGGACACACATATACTTTAGGAAATGAGCCAGCTTTAATAGCAAGCATTCTTCTCTGGGTGTGGAGACTATAGGGGAGGCTAAGGCACATTTTAGGGCAGCTTCATTCCACCCTCCCCCCTTATCGCCGTCCCTGCATTACTTATTTATATCTATGGACAACTAACTACGCGTAAGAGACACGGGATCGAATGATGTCTGAACGAACACACCCGTAACATCCAGACAAACCTAAACATGGTTAAACATTTCAACGATCAACACCACAGCATTAGTTCTTGAGAGTACTGCCTCTCCGTCACTCGTCGACGGTCAAAAGGAAGAGACAAGACGAAAATGGATTCATTTATTGGCTTAGCACCATTCGCTTTATGTGTGTCGTTATGTGTGCGCATGTGCATCTTTTCTTATTTTTTATTTATTAATATTTATTATTATTTCTTTTTTGTTTTCAACATTGATTTTTCTATTTTCCTTCGTTTTTAGACACCAGAGCACTAGCGACAGTTCGACCTTTAAAAACGTGACATTGTTGCCTGGCAACAATGCATATCACCCTACTTATCTGTTATTATTATTGACATTTTAAAGAAACTTTTAAATATGTTGAAACCTCGGTTTTTAATTATTATTTATATGTATAATGATATATATATATATGTTAATATTATCCTAATTTTAAAATAATATTGATTTACGTGTATGCTCCTTTAGATTTGTTGTATTTTGTGCATGTCAAACGTTTCATGTTTAATAACTCTTTGTGGTATCAAACCTTCTGCATCTTCAAATTTTAAATCACCAAAGTAATGACTTCCCGACCCGAAACGTTGAAACATATATATTTATCTTTGTTTTGTTTTTTTTAATTGTGAATTAAGTCGTGTCAGAGCATTCAGAGCTTCTCAGATCAACGAGGAAATTCATTTGGTCAACAATATTTACTTGTTTTCCTTATGTTCTTAGTTTCACCAAATCTAGCTTTAATGTTGAACTTGCCGATGTTTCAAGTGTGTTATGTGTATTCATTAAGCACCAAACTACAGACATCACCCGTGTCGGAAAATATTTTTTGTCTTTTTCCCTCTGTTTAGAACTGTAAAGGGTATATATCTCTTGGGACCAGTCGAAAAGTACAGACATAGCCTGGTGTTTTGTGTAGAGGGAGAGATGTCTGTGAATTTTTGTAAATCTCGTTTTGGGTGTTCTATGTGTAGAAGAGTTTTGATTTCTATAAGGCCCATTCGATTCTATGTATACAGAATAGTTTGCTATGAACGTTTGTAAAGTCCGTTAGGTTTTAGTTTCTTTGTTTTTAAGAACAAAGCTACATTTGACTATCTACTGCGTCCACTGCGGGAAAATGAACACCGGGTTTTAGCTTTGCAAGCCCGTAGACTTACCACTGTCGGGGGAGCCAGTTAGGGGTGTTTTGTGTATAGGAAGTGTTTGCTATGAATATCTGTAAAGTCCATTTGGTACTCTGCTCAATAAAAACCGATTACTGTCCGTCATGATTTTTTTCTTGTAACTAGTCAGCTTTACCTTTTCACAATTTGTGATTCAGTTTAAAACTAAGCTCAGGCAAACCGCTTTAAGCAAACATTTGTCAGGATTGTCTACTAATATTAAGGTAAATATGGACAGATCAAGCTAAATTATTTGGGATCTATTTTGTTATGTTAAGTTCACCAATACACAACTAGATGGCGAAAGTTACTAACAGCTTTTTTTTTATTGGTTGGTTGGTTGTTTAGCTTAAAGCTGTACAATGGGCTATCTGTGCTCTACCCATCACGGGTATCGAGAGTTAATTTTTAGCGTCGTAAGCCTGCAGACGTACCACTGAGACACTGGGGAAGCTATTAAAATCTATATGGTGACTGTTACTAATTTCTTAATAAGAAATAGATGACCAAAGCCTTCTAACCACCTTCACACAATAAAAAAAATGATTAATCTTGACGTGGGGGTACATTTCGAGGTGGTACTCTGTTTTTTTAAACTGTCATTACGTTTCACTAATCACTGTCCAGTTAGACCAACTATTTGTTCCGTTTCTAACCTTAGGCATTATTTATTAGTTATCATCTACTACCGGTCACTAACGACTAAAGTGGGCTAGTGGCTAGTGTACATTTTCCACGTCGTTTGATTGGCTGAAGAAATACAAAGTGCCATCTGTATAATTTGTTTGACCATGGCAGTACTAAACTGATGTGTATAAAAGCATACAGAAAATTTATCAGTTTTACCTTTTCTGCTGGATTATTTCTCCAGTAATTTTAAGGGGGACGATTTTATTCTGCTCTATCTACTACTTTAGTTATAAATAAACACCTTAAAACTATGCAAAAGACATCTTTAGATTTGATTCGGTTATACGGGAAATCCAGATGTGCCTGTAATGGTATAACACATTGGAAGTTTACGTACGAGGTACGAAAATTTGCATTCGTGTAAAACAGTAGTTCTTACCAAGGGTGCCCGCAGAAATTGGCAAGGGGGGGGGGGTACTTGCCTCCCTTACATTTAACAAAAAAATTGCGCGCATTATTTCGGTCAATCTTTTCATCTTCAAAGAATGTATCTACTATGTAGCTTTTTCGTTTGACAACAAACCAAGTGTAATCATAACACGTGTTCATCAGGTATAATGTACATTGTGAACATAACAACCAAAAACTAATCATTCTAAGACTGAATATTCTGTAGCCTTTTTAAGCCACTAGTGTGCCATCAGTAAACTTACGTATTTACAAAGCGAAAATCCAGAGTTCAATTCCGTGTGGAGGACAGAGCGCAGTCTATTGTGTAGTTGCACTAAAACGAGCGTTTAACGAGTTTTCAGTTGCAACAGTTTGTTTCTTTGTAGTTAAGCACAAAGCTACACAATAGGCTACGTGTGCTCTGCTCATCACGGGTATCGAAACCCGGTTTCTAGTGTTGCAAGTCCGCAATTGTACCACTGTGCCACTTGGGGGGGGGGTTGCACGTATAATGAAGGAAATTTAAAATCGTAGTTAAACTAAATATTTTTAGTAATTTTTATGTAAATTTATGTTTGAGTTTAAGCATACACAATACATATTATTTCAGTCTGTTGACTTGCACTGTAAAACTGATCTCCAACATACATATTTTCTTACGTAAAATAAAAAAAAAGAGAAAAGAAGGTATGATTGGCTAATAAGTATAGCAGTTAAACCTGGTAATAGATCAACTGTGAGTATATTGAAAGATTTACAAACTCAAAATATAAAATCTTGTGAATAGAGCTAAGCATTACTTTCATGAAGCTATTAAAGCTTCAGAATCAACTAAATGACAAATTTATCTCTCCAGGAATCCGGATGAAATGGAACATAATATCGAGTTATATTCCAGAATTTTATCGAAAACAATTCCCTGAATTTCATTTTTCATCCCATTGCTTAAAAACACGGAGATGAGTTTGTGAAAGCAGAGAACTTCAGCTAATTAAGTTTGGAAAGTAAATTAAAAAAAGTAATATTCTTTCAATGATTGTTATTAATTAATTGTTTGTTTTGGATTTCGCGCAAAGCTACACGAGGGCTACCTGCGCTAGTCGTCCCTAATTTTTGCAGTGAAAGACTAGAAGGAAAGCAGCTAGTCATCACCACCCACCGCCAACTCTTGGGCTGCTCTTTTACCAACGAATAGTGGGATTGACCATCATATTATAACGCCCCCACGGTTTCTAGCGTTGTAAGTCCGCAGACATACCACTGTGCCACTGGGGGACCCCACAACTGAAAGGGCGAGCATGTTTGGTGATACGGGGATTCAAACCGCAATCTTCAGATTGCGAGTCGAGCGCCCTAACCACCTGGTCAGTAGGGAATAAACGAGAGGAGATTGATAAAGTAAACTGGTGTTTCTGTAAACCAATCAGTAAGTTAGTCAGCATTTATTATTAATCGAGAAAACATCTGTTAAATATTATTAGCGAATTAGACTTTCATTATTTTCTGTGGAAAAGTTTTCTATGTGATATTCGACCTACAGGTGAAAGTGGGTGTAGCAGCAGTAGTGCTAGTGTTTGCTGTAGTGTTCATGCGCCTATTGAAAAAGAAAAAAAAGGTTGTTGTTAATGTATTTCGATGATACGTTTGGTATTTCGCCTTCCAAGTTATGCAGACTTGAAACATTTCACAGGTACTTGAACAGTTTACATACAAATATAACTTTTACTATAAAACACTTAATAAGAAGTACCCATTACAGCTTCTTGTTGACTCGCAAAGTAAACTTATAACAAGTGTATACAAAAACTCCTCATCTAGACCGGTTTTCCTACTCTCAATTTCACATCACCTTACTCACACGAAAAAAAGCAACTGTCATAGAACATGTCATGAAGATTAACCGCATTTGCAATTTTAAAGAAGCCTGGGGCACTCGACTCGAAATCTGCGGGTTCGAATTCCGTCACCGAACATATCCTTTCAGCCGTTCTTAACCTGATGATGAACTAAAGAGGTCAAAACTTGTTCTTTGTCTTGTATTTTGAATAAAAGTTTTTAATA
>NW_013666205.1:295588-303289 GCF_000517525.1 Limulus polyphemus
ATATATATATATATATACATATAGCTTGTGACATTGTATATAACCAGCACAGTTATTACCATGTTATTGTTTATGAGGCTTTACCAACTCTTACAGAAACTTATACACTAATGACCTGGTAAGAATATTTTATTTACATTGTACATGAGTACAACATCATATATGGATTGTGAAGAGTTATATTAATATGGCTTTCCTCTGTGTGAATGCTTTAAAATCACAGAGGGAATGGAATCAAACATTAATATATTGTGTAAAAATATGTATATATGTTTTATACTAAACAACAGTATTTTATTTGCACATCATTCCATGCTAAAGAGAATGATTTATCCAGTGCATTGAATTCAAGCACCATTGGTCCAAGTGTTCAAAATACCCAGTGTGTTATTGAATTCAAGCACTATTGGTCCAAATGTTATTCACCTATTACAATTTGTATTTTGATTCATACTCGTATGTTTTAGTTAACAGAGCCAACAAAATTTATCTAAATACTTCCAAGTCTAAAGAGGTATTTTCATTTGTCTAAGTGTTGTGTACATCCAGGTGTGTGCAACACACAGCATTAGGATGAAAATGCATCGAAAAACTGACGTCCTTTCTATAATGTAAGGTACACCATTCCCAACCACATCACCACCACTCAGCTGTCCAGTGGGCGTCTCCTCGTTTGATGCCAGAACAGTTTGTTGGTGTTGAACAGAACAGCCGAACCAGAAACTGGATATGAGTTTTGGTCCTTGTGCATCTGTTTTCATTCTTTTGTCGTCAAATGTCCAAAAGTATTCGTCTTTGAAAAAATACGTTTTTCCTAAGAAAATACAATATATCTGTATACATATTTCTGGTATTTTCATAAATGCTTGCCTACAGAAATCAAAGTCAACTTGAACGTTCTTCTGTGAGATTTTTTAATCAGGGAAACTGTTTAAAAACAAGTGGAGTTAAGCAAACATATCTTCTGATTGTTAAAGATGCACTCAAAAATGAATAATAAAAATCTTTAACCATAACTCAATGTACTATTGTAGTAACTTGTAAAAGATTATTTAAACATGGTAAAACATATTATACGTGATTTTTTAATTATTACTATAAGACTGTTTGTAGTACATTAGGATTACACAAAACCAGATTCATCAAAAAGGAGAGTAGTCACCTTTAAGCCCATAATGTCAAGGAGTCCACAGTGGTTATATTTATTTTCCTTTTTTTTTAATGGCCTTCACATCTAACATTTTAAGTTGCGAACTGCAGTATTTTAAAATCATTATATCTGATACAAGTTTTGTTTTAATGAGTAAACTTTCAATGTAAAAATAAGTAAATGATGACTTGTGGAAAAAGTAAGTAAATTTGCTTATGAAACCCCCTCCATGATCTTACTCCACCCCTAGGATTACCAAACATTAACACCACAAAATATGAAAATATTACAAAATAAGAAATCTTCCTGAGTTGCACGTACCATAATATCTTATCAAATATTCCAAAAACAATTATTGAAAACCCGTGTAAACATTTCGTTTAGCTGAATCAAACTAACTATACTGAGTATATTTGCTTTTAAGAATTTTTAAGGTTATAGAAGGCTAAGAATTGTGTTTTTGAGATCCAATACCTGCTACATCCAATCTTAGAGTAATGTTCATAAGCAATTTCCAATATTTTAAGCTACGATTGTAAGTCAATATCATAGTGTAGAAGCGATTGATTACTTATTTAATTATCATATAATTCTGTTATTATTAATTTAATAAGTAAATACATCTTGCTACCAGCAGGTATTCATTTACCATCTTCCCACTGAAGAGCTGCATCAATCCCAGCTGGAACACCCCTCCACATGATAATGCTACGAGGGTAGTCCAATTCCACTCTGCCCTCTACTTCATCAAATCTCCAGTACTGTTGCCCAGTGAATAAATATGTTTTACCATTATGGCCCCACACTAGAGCTGCATCAACATGTTGTAGGTTCGCTGGAAGCCCAAGATCTGTTAGTGGACGAGGATAGCCTGGTTCTGGAATGTTGGCATTAAACAGCCAAAATCGATTTCCTGAAAGTACACGTAAATTATTGCATATTTTAAAAACTATTTATTTTCAAAGAAAAGGGTTTTAAATGACATCAGGTTAAAGTGTTTCTTGATGTAGTGAAAAAAAAATTTTATTTATGAAACAAGTTCTTTAAAGTAGAATATATGTTTGTTTGTTTGAAGTTAAGCACAAAGCTACACAATGGGCTATCTGTGCTCTGCCCACCACGTGTATCGAAACCCGGTTTCTAGCGTTGTAAATCCGCAGACATACCGCTGTGCCAATGGGGGGCTTAGAATATATCATACAGTGATATACCAACTGGTTTTTCCATAACACAATATGTGGGATATAAAACTGTTTCTTGTGCTTCCAAGCTTCATTAATGCAGGGCCAGTTTTACCCAGTAATTATATATTTATACATAAGTATATTGACTAATGAATGAATAGAAAAAACAAACAAGTCAATAGACGGATTGTTTTAGAATATGATGCAATTCGAGTGGAATGTGATGTTGTAAAATAAAATAAAAATGTTTTAAGTCAATTAGGTTAATGAGTTAAGCTGATGTCATGCTTTCAAATGTGGTAAAAAAAAGTGTGAAACGTACCTAAAAAGAAAACAATCTTATCATCAAGTGGACGAACATACACAGCATCCACCCTGTCCAAGTCAGCAGGTAGATTATACCAAAAACGGTCAATGGCCAACGGAGGAGGAGGAGGAGATGAATCGCTGTTGTTCATTTCTTTACTGTTCAGTCTCCAGAAGTACTTGAAAAACAAAACGCTACAATGGCTTTTAGCACTAAACATTAATTCCTGATTCAAGTTATCTGTACTTAACGAGTTTGTTTGTTTGTAATTTCGCGCAAAGTTACACGAGGACTATCTGCGCTAGCCGTCCCTAATTTAGCAGTGAAAGACTAGAGGGAAGGCAGCTAGTTATCACCACCTACCGCCAACTCTTGAGCTACTCTTTTACCAACACACCAAACATGCTCGCCCTTTCAGCCGTGAGAGCGTTATTATGTGAAGATCAATCCCACTATTCGTTGGTAAAAGAGTAGCCCAAGAGTTGGCGGTGGGTGGTGATGACTAGCTGCCTTCCCTCTAGTCTTACACTGCTAAATTAGGGATGGCTAGCGCAGATAGCCCTCATGTAGCTTTGCGCGACATTCAAAAAAACAAACAGGTAATAGCTTTCCCGAACGTATAGCACATTCAAATTCCACAGAAACAGTAGTGTATGCTTGTAACAGAGCACGTGACACGAGCATACAAATACTAATATTTCAGTTTGTGGAATTGCTTTCTGGTGTAATTTTCCAGATAATGTTTAACGTTCGCTATTTTTATTCGTGGTATTAAAAACAAAACGTAGCGTCAAAAATTTTGGTAAATTAATGAAAAAAAAACACAAAAAACAACGAAACCCTAGCGATTTTTGGGAAGTGGATCTCGTCTTCTTCGAAAGTAAAAAGAGATGGTGGAATGCCTCTTTTAGTTTGTTTTGTTTGTTTGTTTTTAAATTTCGCGCAAAGCTACACGAGGGCTATCTGCGCTAGCCGTCCCTAACTTAGCAGTGTAAGACTAGAGGGAATGCAGCTAGTCATCACCACCCACCACCAACTCTTGGGCTACTCTTTTACCAACGAATAGTGGGATTGACCGTCCCATTATAACGCCCCCACGGCTGAAAGGGCGAGCATGTTTGGTGTGACGGGCATTCGAACCCGCGACCCGCAGATTGCGAGTCGAGCGCCCTAACCACCTGGCCATGCCGGGCCCCTCTTTTAGTTATTCGGTTACTTTTGTTTGGTAAACAATGGGTTAGGGCACGAGACCCACGGAATTTAAATTACATATTGTTTGTTGTATTTCTAATATTTATCTCGAGGCTACTTTAGACCTTAGTAACGTTCTTATTTTTTATATCCCATAACATACCTTTCCTTTAAAAATGAAAAGTTCTCGTCTGATAATTGATAGAGCGTCAATGGAAGAGTTGCAGGCGTCCGGAGCGAGAGGGCGTGGAGGCCTTGTGGAAGGTACCAAATTTTCATCATCTGGTGGAGGAGTAAGGTGAGAGCCATCCTCGACATATGTTGTCGTCTCATAGAGATTGGTGGTGGTGTGTTGTGTCGTAGGGATCGTGCCAGGAGGTAATGGTTCCCATTTGGGGAGTTTTCGAGCACCTGTAGAAAGCCAAGAAAGTACACTGATTATCATTTAGGATGAATAGATGAATTTTTATTCTTTCCTCCAAAAGGAATGGATGAATACATAGAAGTTTAGAAAACGTACTTTTCCCTTGGTGATCAGGATTACGTCATTCAGCTAATGTGTTTAGCTTAAACAACTGCAGCGAAATATTTTAATGTATGAATTTGAAATTGATTTTCGAACAGTTAACATTTTGGTTTCGGAAATTTTTATCTTGTATAACAGGTCTAACGCTATGACATAGAAATCATTAAAAATCTACCAAGTTTACAATTAATCGCCCCAAAACAGTTTATATAAAGCGAGGTACAATTCTTTAATGTCGTATGTAACTTGTGTTAAGATGTATTTTCTAATGTTGACCACATCATTTCATAGTTTCAGTGAAGTGGTATAAAATGAAAACCTAAAAACAATAACCTTCCCA
This sequence comes from Limulus polyphemus, assembly GCF_000517525.1. NCBI lineage: Eukaryota > Metazoa > Arthropoda > Merostomata > Xiphosura > Limulidae > Limulus > Limulus polyphemus. The sequence continues at coordinate 300,287 of NW_013666205.1, forward strand.
AAACGATACTTTAAACTAAGTTGGTCAATAGATAATAATATGGGCCCGGCATGGCCAGGTGGTTAGGGAGCTCGACTCGCAATCTGAGGGTCGCAGGTTCGAATCCCCGTCACACCAAACATGCTCGCCCTTTCAGCCGTGGGGGCGTTATAATGTGACAGTCAATCCCACTATTCGTTGGTAGAAGAGTAGCCCAAAAGTTGGCGGTGGGTGGTGATGACTAGCTGCCTTCCCTCTAGTCTTATACTGCTAAATTAGGCACAGCTAGCGCAGATAGTCCTCGTGTAACTTTGCGCGAAATTCAAAAAACAAACAGATAATGATATCTCGAAATAAGAACATTGTTTGGTTGTTGAATTTCGCGCAAATCTACTCGTGGGCTGTCTGCGCTAGCCATCCCTAAATTAGAAGTGATAGGTTAGAAGGAAGGCAGCGAATCAACATCACCCATCGCCAATTACTATGCTATTCCAAGCGAATATTTGGATTAGCCGTCACATAATAACGTCCTCGTAGCTAAGAGAGAGAGAGAATGTTCGATGATGGAATACAAACCTGCGACTCGTAGATTGCGAGTTGAGTGCCCTAACCAAGAGCAAAAACAGAAACATATAATAGAAAATCCGTACCTATGACTAAACTGAAAATACATCAGTTCAATTCATACCCTGTTGGTATATTTTTAACTTATAAGGGTTTTAGATAATTCAAACTGAACGGCATCTCACGCATACGCAGTCATACAGCTTTATTGGTCAGATAAAAGGTAGATAACAAGCAGCACCCACCGCCACATGGGGTTTACTGGTTTTGACTTGTATAACACGATTGAGTATTACCCTTATATCGCACACACAGCTGAAAGTGAGGAGCGTGTACATCATCATCATTGCGGTGCCAACCTTGGACTTTCTAATACGCAGCCCTTGACGCTAACCACTAGATCACGTCTGGCTCACCCAAGAAATTTAAAACAATGGTGAACCTAGACACTAGAACTTCTCTCTCTCTCTAGAAGCAGTTTTTTATTTTAATATTTTCACTCAGATCTGAGATTCAGAACCTGTTTTGGTTGTTGTTGTTTTTTAATCTAAAGGCGGAAATACTATAATTAATTTTAAAACTGGCGCGATTGCATTACAAGTTGATAATTGACCGATGTTGTCTATTTCTTTGTCTTGCAGTTAAGCACAAAGCTACACAAAGGGCTATCTGTGCTCTAACCATCACGGGTATCGAAACCCGATTTCTAGCGGTATAATTCCGCAGACATACCGCTGTGACACTGGGGGGCACTAATGTAGTCAACTGCATTGCTATACTCCAACCCCATCCAAAACAAAAGCCTCAAAAACGTTTAAAATGTTATATTTCAAAACTCAGAATCCCCACCCTCATCGAACATCGGAAATCCGGTTTATATATTTTTTTTATCTAGAAATTAAGATCTGAAACATATATTTTGTTAATCTTTCTCGTCAACTAAAACAAGTCACAAAATAAAGCATTTGTAAAATGCAACTTATATGTAAATTTAACGTATGCTATTTCTTTATTATATAGCATGTTAGCTCGCCCATGTAATCAGACACTGTAATACACCACCACACTTCATACAATTACAGGTTAACCTGCTTAAGTAATTCATGCATCCACATCATAAAACGTGACCTGGTGAGGTCAAGTAAGGCTACGATGTCTAGCTTAGACATGTAACACCAAGTTACAGTATCTAGCTTAGACGTGTAACACCATGTTACAGCATATAGTTTGTAAGTGTAACACGATGTTATAGTATCTAGCTTAAACATGTAACACGATGTTACAGCATCTAGCTTAGACATGTAGCATCATGTTACAGTATCTAGCTTAGACGTGTAACACCATGTTACAGCATATAGTTTGGAAGTGTAACACGATGTTACAGCATCTAGCTTAGACATGTAGCATCATGTTACAGTATCTAGCTTAGACGTGTAACACCATGTTACAGCATATAGTTTGGAAGTGTAACACGATGTTATAATATCTAGCTTAAACATGTAACAACATGTTACAGCATCTAGCTTAGACATGTAGCATCAGGATACGGTATCCAGCTTTGACATATAGCGCCACGTCACAGTATCTAGCTTAGACGTGTACTACATGTTACAATATCTAGATTAGACATGTAACACAATGTTAGAGTCTAGATTAGATATATAGCACCATGTAATTGATTTTGAAATTCGTGTTTTAAATACAGCTAGCGACATCTACTTGAAATATTTACAAACATAAGTAGTCGTAACATCATTAAATAACAATTATCATACTTATTTCTGAAAAACAACTACGCTGATTTTTCATACATAAATCTAAATAGGCATAGACAAATAACACGCACACAATGAATCTACAACCGCTTACGTTATGTTAAGAGTGTTTAATTTACTTAAATATAACATTCTTAAGAAATAAAAGAAAGTTAAAATGTATATTATAGCTTCCAATAAAGAGGGTGAAACGGAATCATATACCATATAACTGTTGGACCCCAACGGCATCATCATAGGGCAGTCTCAAATCGTCGCCAATAGGCTGGTAGTAAGGAAACATCAGTGAGTCAATAACAGAACTGTGAGCTAACCCTAAAGAGTGTCCGAACTCGTGAGCTGCTACAGAGAATAGATCAACGCCTGAAAATAAAAATAAAAAAGATATTATTTGAAAATGAAGAACGATATTATATCATCTGATTGTAGTAATTCGTAGAATTAATACACTTTCGAATTTCAGTTGAATTTCATTTTTATTCAGCAGTATGAAAAAAAACTGAGACATCAAACTAAACTATTTTTTTTAATATTATTCACTTTTTATCGTTTCTTGACAACATTAATATACACAATTAATAAGAGATTTGGGGCCGTAAATCATTTCGAAATTTCTTCGCGCTAAATAAATTACGTCGCGGGTTCGAATCCCCGTCACACCAAACATGCTCGCCCTTTCAGCCGT
>NW_013666205.1:303593-305521 GCF_000517525.1 Limulus polyphemus
CTGCCTTCCCTCTAGTCTTACACTGCTAAATTAGGGACGGCTAGCGCAGATAACTCTTGTGTAGCTTTGCGCGAAATTCAAAACAAACAAATTACGTAGCTCTTAGTTAATATACGGAACTCTTTGAAAAATGAAAAACAAAGCAAAAAAAAACCACCAAACGTGACAAATCGAAATAATTTCCCATTTTCACAGGAGCAGCTATATTATTATAAATTTCATCTTAATATTCAGTAACTTATAAATCATAATTAAAGATATCGGTAACTGCGTGACAAGTTACATTTTTCTTGATGTCTGAAACGTATTTATGAAAACAATATAGTTGATGAATCTAACTAACTAAATAAATAACACTGCAGTAGTATGCAAGTAAATAAAATATATTCAACAGGAATGCGAATAAAACTATTCAAAATGTTGGAATGCGTTTACGGTTTTAGGAGGAGTAGAAGCACAGAATTCCTTTGATTTAAAATCGGCTTCTGTTTAGTTATGTTACGTCTCCGTTTGTTAATTAACTTTCCGTAACTTCGTTTCCGATGAAACTTTAGCGACACAAGTCCTTACTTAATAAAACTGGTTTATTCTTTCCGAATACAACTTTACGATACACTTAATTTCAATATTCGCGCTAAAACAAACACTATAACGAACGTACGTTAACTTCAACAATACCCTGTGACTGCAGTTCCATTACTCACTATCTACACACACATTATTGTCCCGTCACGTTGTCACCCCCTTTTATATACCAGACTACCCTATATCTAGTAAATACTAGAGCATTCGCCAAGGTATAGGATAGTTCTAGAAAATAGGTGGCGCCACACCAGTCACGTGACCTCGATGACGCAACAGTTATTATCAAACTATTTCATATCCTCAGTAAATTAACTCAGTTTAGATACTATCAGACTATTTTAAATCCTCAATAAATCGACCCAGTTTAGCTGTTATTAGACTATTTCACACCCTCGATAAATCGACTTCATTTTAGCTACTTGTTATTGTTGTTTGAAGTTAAGCACAAAGATACACAATGGGCTATCTGTGCTCTGCCCACCACTGATATCGAAATCCGGTTTTTAGTGTTGTAAGTCCGCAGACATACTGCTGTGCCACTGGGGTGCTTTTAGCTACTATCAGACTATTTAACGTTCTCAGTAAATCAACTTCACTTTAGCTATTATCAGATATTTCACATCCTAAATAAGTCATTTTCAATTTAGTTATTATCAGACTATTTCACGTCCTTAATAAGCCTACTTCAATTTAGCTATTGTCAGACTATTTAACGTCCTTAATAAAGCTACTTCAGTTTAGCTATTGTCAGACTATTTAACGTCCTTAATAAGGCTACTTCAATTTAGCTATTGTCAGACTATTTAACGTCCTTAATAAGCCTACTTCAATTTAGCTATTGTCAGACTATTTAACGTCCTTAATAAGGCTCTCAATAAATCAACTTCACTTTAGCTATTATCAGACGATTTCACGTCCTCGGTAAATCGATTTCAATTTAGTTATTATCAGACTATTTCGCATCTTAAATTGCCATCAGAAGTTGTCATTCATGAGTCAACTTCTACAAGAGCAGTTTTTCAGAGGATCGAAGGCTAGATTAGTACGTTAAACATTTCAAGTTATAACTTGTGGTTTTCAAGGAACGGAAGACCAGAGTAGGATAAAAAGAATTAACTACCTGTAGAAATTACAAATAAAAGCTTTAAAAATTATCTGACAAAGTTTTGATTTAATAGAAAGGTCATTGCACAGCGACACCTAACGTTAGATGACTGATCGAAGCTGGTGATTCAGCTTTCGTCAAGCGCTGCAGATATTATTGCTACCATTTAAACAATAACTTTTGAAGTATTGTTTGTTTGTTTTGAATTTCGCGCAAAGCTACACGAGGGCTATCTGCG
>NW_013666205.1:306051-312857 GCF_000517525.1 Limulus polyphemus
GAGCATGTTTGGTGTGAGAGAAATTCGAACCCGCGACCCAAAGATTGCGAGTCGAGTGCCTTAACCACCTGGCCATGCCCTTTTGAAATAGCCGAACATGCCAATCAGTAAATTAAGCGATTGTTTGATATAGCTGAAGTTTAATGGTCTAAAGAATGCCACTTAGTCACACTGAATTGTTATCTTTCCTTTTCTATTGTTAATCTAGTTTGTTCTTTAATTTTCGAAACAAATATATGATCCTAATGGAAATATAACAGTATAACATAATTTAACAATAATTATTGAAAGACTCCAACCTTCACTGTCAGAACTAGGTTGACCACGAATCCACAGTTCTTCTCCATCAAAATGTGTATCTCCTCCCAGTCCATCTCCAGGAAAAAATGCATGTGCCAAGACTAATCCCTTCCCATCGAAGGGATATCCATCACCATGGTAACCACGAAAGAAGGAAATCCCAATATCCGCATCAGTGGCTTGAACCTCCTGAAACTCCAGTTTGGACACTTCACTCCAGATGTGGAAGGCTTTGGCCAGTTGTTCTCTGATCATACTAGTGTTTGCCCCCTCTGGCCAGTCATTTATACTGAAAATCAAATCAGATTATTCTTAATGGTCGTGTCAGTGACCTTACTAGTTGTTGAGACTCGAATTAATTTAAAATTATTATATGGTCTTCTTGTTGTTTGAAACTTGTTATCTGTAATGATTATTCAAAAGATCAGTTACGTTTGAATTGACGCTAGATATTCTATGCTTATCTTGAAATTTATATTTTAAAATTTGTTAGTGTTTTAATTTCCACCTGGATGGATTACCTGTTTTAATCAATCGCACCACTATATAGTAGTGTATTGTCTGTCCGTCAGTCAGTAAGCACTAAAATGACGTCACATAAGGGACGTTTAACGTTGCAATTTGTACTGTCGCGACGTCAGTAAAACGTGCGCATACTATGAATCACGAGAAGAATTATACACTCGGTAGGTTACAACACAGCCTGACATATGAACTTCAAAAGCAAGAAATAAAAATATTTGTTACTTATTCCTGCACACACCATACTTTTGTCACCGCCATATGCATCACATTCTTCTAATAAAATGTAGTTGGACGTTGTTCCAGATGGTCTCTAAATACACATGTTATCTGGGTGTAGGATGAAGAGCGACTTATTTGTTTTGCTTGTTTGTTTGTAATTAAGCACAATGGGCTATCTGTGCTCTGCCCACCACGGGTATCGAAATCCGATTTTTAGCATTGTAAGTCTGCAGACATACCACTGTGCCATTGGGGGGCTGAGTTATCTGTAAAATATTAATAATATTGCTCCACGTGTCGTTGTACCATTGGAGTTGTTCTTGGTACCATTACAGGTAAACTGTTTAGTGCCTTGCTGTGAGCGGAATAACATCGGACGTCTCGCATACAAGTCAACGTTATGAAGCCAGTTTCTTATCAATAGGCCGTTCAATTGCGGCTGCGAACATCTGGTTCAACTTCAAAGGAGGTACCCTATGATTGCTGCGAGACAGAAAAGACAGATAAGAGTCATCTGTTCATGTAATGGATGATTGACTGCCGTTTTTTGTCCAAATGTCCTAGTATTTGCACTTTCAGTTTCGAAACGAGTTCATTTTATGCAACTGATACACATACTTGAAGCCTGTTTGCAACTAACTTTTGAGGATGGTTCTATACATGAGTAAATATCCAAACATCTTCTTTGAAGTCTCGTTATGGCTCAAGAACAATTTAACCTTTAAGATTCACTTCAAAGTGACAATTTGAACAAGACAACTATGTTCATCAAAGACCAAACCAATCACTTGCATTTCAGAAAACACAGTTAATCACCAGATGCCTGATTTATAAATAATGAACTTATGGGGGGAGGGATTAACATTTTATAACAGTTATTTTGCTTTGTCATATGTATTCTGATTTTCCTTTAATTGTTTTTTGTAGGTAACGAATTGAGTTTTAATCACATCTTGCCATAATTTACATAGCATACAACAGATTGCGTGAGATTCCCGATATTCTTTTACATATAAGTTCCAAGCCTGAAAGTACTGTATTGGTCCGATTCTAGGGCGATTTCGAATATAAGGCGATCCCATTTTCAGAAACCAGGCGAAAGAAAAATATATTGAGTGTCATAACGTCCGTTTTTATGTCTGCAAAATCAATACTATAATTGAAGAGTCTGCAGATGGATTAGTTGCAACAATTAGCGATGACTTTGAGCAAACATCTGGAGTGCATGCTTAGACGGATGCTATCTGGACATTCAGGAATGGGAAAGGCTAGAGTAAGGGGAAGGGGCCTATGGTCGGCCGCGATTATAAGGAGACTACGAATTTTACAGCCTAATTATTAATCCAAGACCATCGCCTTATAATTGGGCCAATACGGTAATATGTAACGATTCTCTTTAATACACCTGCCAATAAAAAGTCATCAGATTCAATGTCACATTGCGATTTGGAGTATTTCACAAAGAGTGGCTCTTCTTTCATGAAGTTCTTTTTATTCTACAAAGAACAAATGCGATACCTGGCTATCAGTGTTTGTAATTAATAATAAAATAAAGTCCTAACGCCTGCAAAAGGAGGATATCATTTCCAAAAGTATAAAAATATAATCGCATCTGACAGATTTTAAATCAAAACGATTATTCTTGTTAGATAGTATACAAAGCATGATTACACAGAAATTTTATAGACGTTATTCGTAAACATTAAATATTTTATATTAGACCAGGAGCTACGCAAAAATAATTATAAAGACCCCCACCCCACCCCAAAAAAAAGAATTAAAATCTCGTTTTTATAGGAGTATAATATGAGCTATTTGTTAATGCGTATATTTATTTGCAAGACATTGCACAACAATAGAAACATTTAAATACTAGCAGCTTTCCAGCATTTTTATGAACGTTAATAGAACAATTATTAAATATGCTAGAAGCTTAGCTATCAGTACATCAGATATTATTGTATTAATTCCGAACTATTGGTTCAATGTTTAATTTATCTTTTATCCTGATTTATGATGATTGTTGTTGTTTTCTTGGTGCAAAGCTACACAATGGGTTACCTGCACTCTGCAAGGAATAAAACCCTGGATTTTAGCATGGTAAGTCCGTGAACTTACCGTTGTCTACAGAGGGGCGATAGGTAATGACCTTGGTTCCTGTATATTGTATAAATGGGAAAATAAAATAAAATTTTAACGGAAAGTAGGGATTGTTGGTTATTCGTATAATCGCTATAAGAAGTATCCAAAACAAAATAAATACTAGTTGGATAGATTTTAAAACGATTTTAAATCCTTACTTTACTTGGCAAATTTATACTGCTTCATTTAGCTATGGGGATCAGAATACCAACCAAAGTAGGGATTGAAAATCGTTTAAAAATCTATCAAACTGGTATCACTTTATTTGTTTGTGTACTTTTTATTGTATAATTTATTTTGTTTTGGATACTTCTTACAGCAATTCTACAAATAAACAACAATCCCTACTTTCCATTAATTATTTTTTTCATATTTACTTGTTCTGTTTTTATATGTCCATAGAATGGACACAACATCTATAAACTTTCAGTTTAGTCATATCCCTGATAGATACAACTTTTACAAGAATTAAAACCACAATCACAAATTTATAAAATGTAAGCCTTACTTTGGCTTACAGATAAGTGTATAAAGTTGCCAAAGTAAAGAATTAAATTGTTATAAATTTGTGATTGTGGTTTTAATCCTTGTTTCATTACTTTTTTGTAGCAGGATCCCTACTTCATTTTAAAAATCATAATTGTTAATATTTTTTCATGTCATACCTGTATAAAGTATATACTTTAACTATTAGAAACTGTTGCGCCTATCCATTGATATATAGCGCCATCTGTTGAGTTTAAAAGATATTTAAGTACGTGCATTATATGTTTACCATTTATAAAAAATCTGTATATATTTATCGGAATATCAAAAGCGGATATCCACAGACCAGTCAAGTAAGCTGGAGAAATCTTGTAGCGATAGTCCGAGTTGTCTAGGCGCTAGCCCCGCTGACGTGATCAGGTAGGCAAGTAGGTAGGTAGTAGACGAAAAGGTTGCTGTTTTAGAAATTTTTGAATTGTTATACCGGAAATGTTAGCAATCTTTTCAGCGTATAATTAGTACATATGCGCATAACATATCATAACCAATATTTTAAATGGTCGGTTTTTCGCTTAGGATTCAATAGGGTCTTTTTTTAGCGTGTGAATTATTTGGAAACCTTGTCGATCCCTACTATTAAATACTACCATATTTAACAATGTAAGTTCTTCCAATATTGAACGACTTCTATAACTTCTCGAGAAGTGGTTACCCGAAAGAAGATTTTTTTTCGTTTATGTTTTATTTAAATGCAATGAAGGTTATTTGATACAGTTAATAATTAATACTTGTGTTTTATATTTATGGCAAGGCTACTAAGATTATCTGACACCGTCCTTAACTTTGAACTACAAACCAGAAGGAAAGCAGCCAGTCAACAGCACCCTACCACCCACCAATCACGCTAAGGGATTGATTGTCTCTCTTATAACGCAAACATAGTTCAATATTTAGATATTTCGTGCTATCACACGGAGTCGAATGCAACTCGACAGCTTAGAAATACAGGGCACTATTACAGGACCAACTCGCGCTTAGTGATTAATACAGTCGAAACGTATAATCTACCCTCCCGCAAAGATGGGTGTTTATATACGTATGGGTCAATTTTGGTTTTCTCTCAAGTCTTGTTTTTGTTTTTGAATTTTCGCGCAAAGCTACACTAGGGCTATATGCGCTAGCCGTCCCTAATTTAGCAGTGTAAGACTAGAGAGAAGGCAGCTAGTCATCACCACCCACCGCCAACTCTTGGGCTACTCTTTTACCAACGAATAGTGGGATTGACCGTCACATTATAACGCCCCCACGGCTGAAAGGGCGAGCATGTTTGGTGTGACGGGGATTCGAACCCGCGACCCGCAGATTGCGAGTCGAGTGCCTTAACCACCTGGCCATGCCGGGCCATCTCTCAAGTCTTGGCAAAATATTATAATGGGTTATGCTGCTGCTTGTACGCCGTAAAGAGCAATTTAAGTTAATCAAAAGTAGTATTATGTGCAAACGTCATCAGCAAGGAATGTATGTCTATTCAAAACCATCCATGTAGCATACACACACATCGCTGGAGAAAACGAACTTAAACTTCTACTTTTTTTTTAAGTATGACTGTAATTCCTGGATTTATAATTAAACTCACAATAATAATCTAGAAGAGAATGTTTTTTTGTTGAACTGTAACTAAAACTTTGAGAATGTTTAAAAGCATTAGTTAGTGATTATAGCATTAGTCTGTTTCTTTTAAAACAAAGCCGCCACGTTGGGCTATGTGCTGTGTCCACTGTAAGGAACTGGACCCCGGATTTGAGCGTTGTAAGCCCGTAAAGTTATCGCTTTCCCATCGGGGGAATTAGCATTTGTCACGTTCGAATTTTGATCTCAAGTTCTAATACAACTAACTAAGGATATACGTTAAAGAAACAAAAACTGTATAAAGGACAATATTAAATAATGTTCCCCTTCCTTCTTATTTTTGCTGTTAAATCCCTAAAGACTTCATTAGATCCTAATTGCATATCCTGCTTTTTGGAAGGTATTAATTGACTTATTTAACTGATTAAGTACTTGTGTCTTTAAATTAAAAGTCAAAAATCTATAAAATAAGTGAAAATGTGCCATATTTAAGGATGTGATTTTACCCTCTTTCTTGGACAAATATCCCCCCAAAAAATAATCCTTGTACACAGTTACCATGCAAAAATATTCCAGTGATCGAGCCAGCCAAATCTGGGTGATGACTGCCAAAAAAAAAAAAAACATACATACACATAATGGATCATCTTTATAGTAAGAAGTCTAATTCAAATATAGTATTATAGATTATATGTTTGTTAAATCTGTCACTATGTATTGTTTTCTTAAAATATGAACAATAGAAGCTTTGTAAATAAATAAAACAGGAAAATAATGCGTCCCATGAGCGATAAGCATCACAATATTAAACTGGACAGGTTAATTTATGTAAGAATAACATTCTAAAACTTGTTAGCATTGATAATATAATTGTTAAAAAAGCATACATGTCGTACATGAACACTATTCGGGGATGGTATTTTTCAATTTGCACCTCAAAAACGGCCTTTATACACATCATGCCTTTGTCAAGGTGGTACAATAATTCAATCGTATATTTTATGTATGTTATTATAAAATGAGTAATAAATTGATATTTTGTTGAATATCGATGAGCTTTGGAGCCTAGCAAGTCCTAAGGTTTCTGGAAAATTTTGAAAATACCTAACATACCAAAAACTGATTCATTTCAATTATTCACTTTAATGTTTAACAAAGATTACTCCAAATTTCATGGTTCATAGCGAAGAATAATGAACTATTTGTTCGACGATGTGTGATGTTTTGTCGTTTTTACTAACATCTGGTTCAGATAGCGGTTATCTGCTTCAGTTGTGGATGATGGTATGTCTTGTCCATTAACATTTGGAACCAAGTCTCTAGGCCCGTCATGGCCAGGTGGTTAGGGCGCTCGTCTCGCAATCTTTGGGTCGCGGGTTCGAATCCCCGTCATACCAAACATGCTCGCCCTTTCAGCCGTGGGGACGTTATAATGTGACGATCAATCCCACTATTCGTTGGTAAAAGAGCAGCCCAAGAGTTGGCGGTGGGTGGTGACGACTAGC
>NW_013666205.1:313830-324064 GCF_000517525.1 Limulus polyphemus
AAGTCTGCTGTGATTGGCCAGATTCCATTCGTCTAGCTGTTCTTCATCCGTATATCTTATTTGTGATCAAGCCATCGTTCATGAACCATGCACTTGATGCCTCAGTTTAGTGTATCAGATGCCGAACTAAAGAATTTTGGAGCTCTGTGCACTATGGAACATTTACTTCTTCTTCCTTAAGCTAGGCAGAACATATGCTATGTTCTGCCTGTGAATATCATAACATCTCCCTTCATTATTATTAATAAAATATTGAAATCTTTCTCATCAGCGCCAATGATAGTTAAATATTATATGTATATAATTAATTTAAAAAATCAATGTAATTCACCCCGTCCAACTAATAGATAGGTTGAGCAACAGTTACTGCAAAATATAAATGAGTGAATGGTGTTGATGTGTATTGTCAGTTTGGGCTGGTTCTTATTGTTATTAGCTCTCCAATGGCTTAACGGTAACTCTGAAGGCTTATAAAGGCTAAAAACTGGTATCAGATGCCCAGGGTGGGCACAGCTTTGTGTTTAACAACAGACAAGTTTATTTTGGTTACCATCTACTTGTGCTGAGAATATAATTAATGATGATAAGAAAGCAATATTTTATTCAAGAAAAAACACGAGATATTCCAGAAAATCATTTTAATATTGATATTTCGGTTTACAGCTTCAACGATATTATGCATTTACATCAAGGCTGCTAACTGCCTAGAGTGTACGACTTATAATTGCTTTTCTCGAAGATAAGCGAACAGCGAATAGTTTTTATTGTACCGTGCATTTAATAAATGAAGTCATATAGGACACTTTATTCAATGATATTCTTATTTATGGGCCACATTTTACTGTATATTTTGATGTACAATGACTACTAATAGTTGGGTTACTAAACCCCGATTCTAGTTTGAACTCAAAATTATGGCCCACATAGTGTTTTTGTGTGTGTGTGTGTGTGTGTGTGTGTTTTTTACATCTTTTTGGTGTACTGATTAATGATCTGAATGATACCACCTCTAACCCTTGAGAGAATTAAAATATGTAATATGGCCGACAAGATCGTTGCCCCAACATAAAATTGAGCTGATGTATTAAATAGTATGATATCTTTAAGCCGATTACTATGTTTTTGAGGTCAGGGGATCGATTTCTTGCTTTATTTCACTTACAGGGTGATCACTTTTTAAAATGTACGAGTCGAATTACAAAAACAACTATAAAACAATACGTGAAGAACCACAATTCACTTTTTTGGTAAGCTACGATATTGGTTTGATGTCTGTTTTGTTTTGTTTCACTGTGTGTGAAACAAATAGAGCTACAACACAACTAAATTGATCAGTTGGAGCTATTTATTGGCACAAGCTTACAAAATAGTAGATTTCGTGAATTTTTAAACTACTTTGAGATGACAATAGACACCCAGAGACCATAATTTTCCAAAATTAGTGACCAAATGAATTATCCATGGAAAAGACAAGCAAACAAATAAAAGGCTAATAGACAGATGAATGATGACGGATATAATGGATTGATACTATTAAATAGATCGAGGTGTCTGTAAAACATTAGACCTGTGATTAAAAAGCCAATTCAAACTTTATCTGATTCATAAGTTTCTTTGAGGTCATAGCTGGAATACTCTTTGACTCGACTCAGTAGCGTCTTTCTACACCTGTTGTGGAATTATTTGTCATGTTACAGAAAACTATGTTAACTAACTGTAGCGGCCACATATCGTGGTCGAACAGGGATGTTCAGATGCGCATCCACATCTCATTAGTATGCATCGTCACGGGCGAAAGAGATTTGGACTGTATATCCTTGACCCACCCCAAATCCTCGAAGTCAAGGTTAGGCGGGTCTGGATCCAATGCAGGTTTGAAGATGTTCTCGCTTGGCGTTTGTGTGCGAATAATTCCGACGCTGATGGTACGAAATTCAATTCCAGAATTTTACTGAGGTTCTTCTTTGTAGTTTTGATCAATCATATTGTATACCGAATATCAGACGTATTGTCGATGTCTTTGCTTCTATAACACGCTGCGAAAAAATGCAGTCCCTTCATCAATAACTTCGTCCACAATTGATTCCAGGTTTCCAAAGCTGACAAATTTGTGGCCTATCAGAAGCACTTTGACAACTGTTGCTTTTCCACACCCAACATGTACGCTTCCGTCTTACGGCCAGAGAGAACGTGTAGGGACAGAAGTTGTGATACAATAGTTACACGCTTCTTTGCTGTAGCTCCTATCTCAAAAATTGTGCAATGCAAACTAGTCCCTTCCATATAAACTGGCCCCTTTCATAATAAGAGAGCTGCTAGTTTCCTGAGCAAGTAGTGATGAATGAGCGAGACGAATACATCAATGTCATCAGACATCATTGTAATGTACTAGCCCTCCACTTGCCGAGGTACTATAACATCTGTCTCTTCATATCTCGTCTTCAGGTCAGTTTTGGCAATCAGAAGTCTCAAACTGACGTCTTGTGGTACTGTATTGGACTCTGTTACTACCAATATGTGGTTGAAACTGTCCTCAGTTGCAAGAAGGTTCCTTGCTTCAACCAGTTACTAGTAGCAAATGATGTCAGTTAGTTGAACTTCGTTTCCTGTGACACTTATAGCTATATACGAGTATATTATTGTTAGATAACACGTAAATTCTTATTTACCAAAAGTAATGACTGTTCAAGCGTAGGATACATGACTTGTTTATCAATCGTGTATTTTTTTTTCTGTCAAGAAACTTGACATCAGTCACCTAACCGACGTTACCTGGGCACCTTACTTACTTGTTACATTTACTTTGGACATTTTGATAGGCATGCCAATTATTTTAAACAGAAATGCGTTCACCAAATAAATTATGTAAGAATTAATTCCTTTGGCTTCAAAATAATGAGAAGCAACATAAAAACAATTTTCCTAGTTAAAGACAAATCCAAGATAGCTAAGAAAATTTCTTGGCGCCAATCTTAGATATTTATACTTCCTCAAAGGTGCCAAAATGGCATTGCTTATGGTCATCTGGATCAAATAACGCATGAAATGAAGTATTTGACCCTAAAAACCTAATAGACACTAAAATCACTATCATATTTTATATATAATCAAAGATATGGCTGTTTATTTTTTACGGTAGTGGTTCCCAAACTCTTTTTAGTCTGAGGTTCTCTTGATGTGAATAAAAAAGTTTGAGGCCCCCCCAACCTATAACTTTAGCATGATGATTGAAAAACATTGCCGTAGTAAAAACAATAACATCTACTTTCGACATACTGTATCATTTAATTAATTCAACATAATTTTTATCGGCTTATTGTTTATTTAGAATTAAAATTAATTCAGCATTTTTTTTCGGCCCATTTTTGGCAGCACCCCAGAAAAAGCTTCACGACCACCAGGGGGACCGCGGCTCCTACTTTGGGAAACACTGCCTTACGGCATCTATCTTCACGGCCATCTTGGATATTTTAATTCCTAAAGGATGCCAAGGGAGCATCATTCAGATTTTTAATAAGTACAGCCGAAAGACATACATATAATATCTAAACACAATATGTACACTATATATATATATATATATATATTCGTTTTCTGGTCTACTGGCCGACTATAAGTTTGTAAGCCACATCTTACTGGGTTCTTTTTATTATTATTCGATAACTTCTAAGTCCGTGCCTCATATTTTGTCGTTGGTTCTAGTAGTTATTGATCACTTAGTTAGCAAGCTTCATTTTGCTGTTTGTTGTAGTATTCAGTGACCACTCAGATTATAAATTTTATTTTTACTCTTTGAAATAGAATCCAATGACAATTGAGATTTCAAGTTATGCACATTTTGCTGTTTGTTCTAGTATTCAGTTTCCACTTTTTTCCAAATTTTACCATCTGTATTTCATCGTTCATCCCCAATAGTCGCTAAGTATGTCTCACATAATAAATACTAAGAGTCATCGAGCTCTGAAAAAACTCTTTGATAAGAAGATGAAAGACGCCTACATAATTCTTTTCTATTGAGCTACGAAACTTCTCGTCGAATTTCCCAGCTCGCTTCACTCACTCAAGGAGGTTGTGATGGAGTGGGTAAACCCCACACCACAGCCAGGTTGAGTGAGGGAGGCAGGTCGGGGATGAGAACAGCAAAAAAAAAATCGTCTTTTTTATATTTTTTCGTTAGTACATTTCAAACTACATACTTTTAAAACTCCAGGGATTTATAGCGCTAAAATTTGAGGTTCGATAGCCCATTGTGCTCAACAGCAAACGAACAAATCCTCAGGTTGTTACTTCATGCTGCTCTTCACTTCTGTTATTTCAGTTTTTAACAGTCTACAGTTTCAGGTATTCCCGGAGTATTATTGAGAACAATCCACATCTTAAAAAGAGTTATTCACGCTGTTAAAGAAGACATTCTATAAGTTTATAGCTTCTTATGCTGCTACAGAAAAAAATATTTAGGTTATAAATGTGGTACAGAATCTTATATTGGAAATTATTTTCAAATTCTTGGAATTCCCACACCAAACTAAAGTATACTATACACATTTCTGGAGTTCCTCTATTACTCTACAGTACAGTTAGCAGCATGTAGAATGAATTCTGAGATTGGTTCATTCGATAGTACGTAGTTTTTTGGAGTTCCTACAATATAGAATCCAGTTAATTAAGACTCTAAGATAGTAAAACAAGAAAGATCTAGTTTATGAGTTCCTAGATTATTCCACAGAAAAGCACCTAGTTTCTGTGTTCCTGGATTATTCCACAGGAAAGTACCCAGTTTCTTGTGTTTTCAGACTGTTCCACATGATAGAATACAAATCTGGGGTACTCAATCATTCTACAGTATAATACATAGTTACTATAACCGTAGATTGTTCCATAATTCTGAAGTTTTCAGACTGTTCCACATGATAGAATACAAATCTGGGGTACTCAATCATTCTACAGTATAATACATAGTTACTATAACCGTAGATTGTTCCATAATTCTGAAGTTTTCAGATTGTTCCACGTGATATTACACAGTACTTGAATACCTAGATTGTTGTACAGGATAACACACACACATAGTTACCATGACCTTACATTTTCTACAGGATAACACACACATAGTTACCATTCATGGTAACTATGTGTGTGTTATCCTGTAGAACAATGTAAGGTCCCTTACATTGTTCTACAGGATAACACACACATAGTTACCATGACCTTACATTGTTCTACAGGATAACACACAGTTACTATGACCTGACATTATTCCATAGTGTATTAGAAAATGAGAAACATAATTCTTGCTTTTTTTCATTCAGCATATGTATATGAAATTTTTTATTCAATTCACAATTTCACATTACTTTGCACCCCTGGAAAATTTTCTGCGGACGTCCACGTATACAACAATTCATAAATTTTACACTATTTTCAATGTTAAACGATCTTACTTTATTATTATATTTTTCTACTTACAAAGGCCGTCAATAATTTTTAACTTTGAGAGATATAGATAGCCCTTTCATTTCATTTAACATAGGAAGGTCGTTAGAATAAAACCTTTGGGTTCGTAATTTATTTTCGCACAAAAAAAAGTTACGTTTTTATGGTTTTAAGCAACCGAGCAAACATCTTAGACAACCAGTAGACATTTGAAGGCGGAAACATGGAGGGGCGTTCTTTCTAGGGGCGTGCTCTAGTGGTCCAAATTTCCTTCCAGGGAAATAATAAGAAGCCCACGTGCGTTAACGTGAAGCGTTAAAACACCATCTGTTTTCTCACTCCTCCACCCTACCGAATCACTGGACTGACAGACATGAACTTTTTCAACAGTGAATGATACATTAAAGCTACGTACTTGTCGATAAGAGTAGAAATAAGTAATCCTCTACAGAAGACACAATCATATTATATTAACTATCTCACCCGAAACACAAAGACATATCAAGTATGTGGCTACAAATCATAATATATTCAGTGATAAAATTGGGTAATGTTTCGTATACGTTTTAAAACTAACCCATGTTATCAAAGACTGTAAATAAAGTCGACCCGTGTTAATAAAACCACCCTTGTTAATAAATTACTAACACATTAGTCTGACAGTTTGATATCTCGACAAACAACAACCAAATGAATCAAATATACCAGCACATTCACCATGACATAGTCTGATAGTTTGACATGTCATCTTTGACAAACCATAACCAGATAAACGAATCATACCAGCACATTCACCATGACATAGTCTGATAATTTGATATGTCATCCTTGACAAACCATATAAACCAGTAATACCAAAACGTTCACCATGACATAGTCTAACAGTTTGACACGTCATCCTTGACAAACCATAACCAGATAAACGAACTATACCAGCACATTCACCATGACATAGTCTGATAGTTTGACATGTCATCTTTGACAAACCATAACCAGATAAACGAATCATACCAGCACATTCACCATGACATAGTCTGATAGAGTGACATGTCATCTTTGACAAACCATAACCAGATAAACGAATCATACCAGCACATTCACCATGACATAGTCTGATAGAGTGACATGTCATCTTTGACAAACCATAACCAGATAAACGAACTATACCAGCACATTCATCATGACATAGTCTGATAATTTGATATGTCATCCTTGACAAACCATATAAACCAGTAATACCAAAACATTCACCATGACATAGTCTAACAGTTTGACACGTCATCCGTGACAAACCATAACCAAATGAATTAACGATACTGACAGTTTGATATGTTAATTTTCATCAACCTGATGCTAAACTTGAACTGTATCAACCAACCACAATATAGAAAGCTGCTAATATGGCCACAACGGAAGATTTTTGTGTGTGAGCGTGAGAATAGACCCAGTCTCACGCTCAATGCTTAAGTGTTAATAGCTCTGTCAACGAAACTAGGAAAAAAAAACACCACTCTTAATTAATTAACTACATCTCGATACATGGAAAAACAAATCCTAATACACTTCTAGTCCAGTTATCAAATAATATGAAAAATACGCAAATACAAAATAAATGAAATCTAAAACATGATAAACAAACGCTATCCAATTCACATGCGTTCTGCTTAACCCACATTTGGCCCTCTAGTAACCAGTTGTGTCCAGAATCTATCAGTTTTTGAAATGGGTTTATTTTTAACTACTTATACATCAAATCGCTTGTTGGTCATTTCAAGTCACACATATAAAACAATTTTAAAAAAATACCACCAACATTGTAATTAATCCCAATAATTACTGTTTGCATCTCCCATGTAATTTACATAAACAATTAGAGATCTGATTTTTTTTCTTTAGTTCTTTACATCGAGTGTGGTAACAGACTAAAACATAAAAAAAAAACTCAGAATGGTACAATGCCGGTAGTGAACGGTATAAAACCAGAGTTAAGCTACAACTGCGTTACAACACAACAGCACAATAAGTAGAATGATATATATATATATATAATAATTCATTAGAAAATCAGCGAACTAAAAGAAAAATAACTAAATAACATCTTTATAAGTTGTTGTTAAATTAACAACAACAACAAAAAAATATTACGTGTCAAAAAATCATAACGTTACACGTTTATTAGAACACCTATAAAAATACATTATAATAACATTTGTCAAAATATGACGTTAGATACAAACCTTTAACGAGTAAAAGAAAATTGTTACTTATACCAAATAACACTGAGGATTAACAACTTTATCCGATCAAAGGTGGTGAAGCACGGGCTATAGAAATGTCAGTGCATATAACTAACAACTGAATAATAACGAGAAAAAATCAAACGCCTTACTAGATTTTTGTGTAATTACAACTACTTTTAACAGACAACAGTACAATGGACTTCCAACAATTCCTCGCGCATGCGTCTGTCAAGCGACAGGGCGACAGTGATGCACTGTTTTACGAGTAATTTTCGTTCTTTTTTTTTTTCATGATATACAACTTAGACTTCAGCGGTGCCCGCCGCTGTAAAGAAGGAAACGGCTGGGAAGCTTAACCCCACAGTTGGGTGGAGTAAAAAAATAACAACATGAAGACATGGAGCTAACGGAATAAAAATTAAGATCGTATAGAACACCGATAAAAGGACAGACAAGAGTCCATTACAAGTATAACAGAACATATTAAATAACCTAGAAAAGAGAGAGAGAGAAATGTCTGTGACTGTCAGAGCCCAGAGAAAGTCACACCAAGGAAGAGAAGGAAAGAAAGCTTATAAAAAATATCTGGGAGAGTCATTACACACAGAATAAAAAACGTAGAGTGATGAAAAAAAACAAAAGAAGCTACGACCTGAAATGTAGTAACCCTTAGCATCCTGTTTCCTTGTAAAGATTAATACTGCACGGCTATGCTAGTGTTTCTTCACTAGTAGTAAACCCATTATTCAGAACAGTCTCTGTTGGAATTACGGACATAAATCACTTACAATACTAGCTTTAAATTGAATTAATTCTATATACACTAAGCACTCGTTTTCATCATTCCACAACTAGAATTACGTACCCCCAGCTTTTCCCAGTGAAAATCTACCAACCAACACAGCACATAGGAAGTTCACCCAGCCAAGACAGCTGCATTCTGGCGTCTAAGAAGAGCCTCAGCGAACTGTTAAACCATACAGTAACCTACCAACGCCCCTTTTTTCCGAAGCCGTTACTAGGCGGGGGTGTCTAGTTACTTCGGCGTCCCATGCTTGGTGAGGAATTCTCGACCATTATGTGCAAATCAGTCAGCAAAAAAGGGAACTAACCTCACGGAATGAATTGAGTTACGTAAGGTACCGGTAGGCGTCAAGCGAGTATAGCTTCCACTGAAGTTTTAAAACTTATAGCGAGTCCAAAACACAAACTGGAGTAATTCAGTCATCACTAATGGTCATGTGAGAAAGTCCAACATGCACGTGACAGTTCGATTGTTCTCACTGCAAGAAAGTAGGAGGGGGGAGGTGCTGGTCACGTGACTGCGAGAGACGCTCTAATTTTGTCTCCCTACCCATAAGGGAAATTTTAATTTATCGACATCGACAAACGCCATTCGAGATAATTAATCCAACACATTATCATTGATTACGATTTCCGACTGTTATACCCCAACCTACCTAGTTATACCCCAACCTACCTAGTGTAGTCAGTACAGGAAGCATTTCTTCTGTTATAAATATGTAAAATTGAGGATGATTCAAAAGGGCGACCACCCATGTAGACGATCAGGTACTGTAAGTGATGGTACCAAGGGTTTCTCTACCTTCCAACTTGTTGCCATCTTTGATTATACAACACAGAGATGAAAGACGAGCTGTAAACCGTACAAGTGCAAATTTCCTTGGTTTTAAATAACATATTTTAGTGTAAATAATTCTGACATCGTTGGGTTACAGTTAAAAGTGTCTTTGGTATCAAATTTTGTACCGCACAGATATGTACACACTAATGGAGAAAATGCTAAACCGATGATTTTTTTTATGTGTTGTAATTTTAGAAATCGTTTTCGCTTAAAAAACAAATACTTTTTTTACCCCTTATTAACAGAAATTTTTGAATATGACTCATTAATACATAATTTCCTTTCTCTCTCTAATAACTCAAATAATTAAGTATATTTTGTAAAATCCAAACGGAGACGTTCCTAAGTTTGAACTGATAAACTAGAGATAAGACAGCCAGTCAACAGTACTCACTGCTAACTCTTCAGCCAGTCAACAACACTCATCCGTTAACTCTTAGACTATTACTGTCTAACTTAACTATAGAATATTACCACCAATCCTTATAGTTCACTCATGGCCCCATCGTGCAAACCACGAGTCCGGCAAAGGATCACAGATGTTGACCTCATATTAAGTATGACTTATTTAACATGCCATGCATGAAAAGTTTCTCCTTTCAATATTTTCAAGTGAACTGGATTTTGTATGTTACTAATTGAGTTAAACATATTTGTTAGATTATGAAATAATCAGACACTACCATGAATGGAAGAATGTGCATGTATTAAAATTCAAACTTTGAAGATTACAAAGGCTGCTGTAACTTTTATCTAGCTTCGAATAAGATTATTAGTCAGGTACATAACCACGTTAACAACTAAAGATGGAAACTGACAGCAACATCAGTAGAGTAAAATAATAAAAGATGTTGTGTTGAAAATTCAAGATGAAAATTGGTAGCAACGTCCGTACAGTATAAATAATAAAATATAT
>NW_013666205.1:325064-334767 GCF_000517525.1 Limulus polyphemus
ATATAGCGTTTATTATAGCGCGACTGTTGAAATTAAGTGTATCGTAAAGTTGTATTCGGAAAGAATAAACCAGTTTTATTAAGTAAGGACTTGGGTCGCTAAAGTTTCGTCGGAACGAAGTTACGGAAAATCAACTAACGAACGGAGACGTAACAATATGTTAACAACTAAAGATAGAAGCTGACAACAACATCAGTACAGTATAAATAATAAAAGATGTGTTAATAACTCTGATGGAAACTGATAACAACATCGGTACAGTATAGATAATAGAATGTTACAGGCAATAGAGTGCTATAACTATTGTATTAGTTATAATTATAAGAAAACCTTCTGCACTCATACAAAATATGAGCACCAATAAATATAATCAACAGAAAGCTAGAAGATGTGTATAGATATATAGTAAAATGTTATAACTGAGGTAACATTGAATATTATTGAAGTTATATGCACAGACTGAATTATATATCACCATATTGAGAAGGAAACAAAAGTAGCTATACTTTTGAGGGAGATAAAAGAAAAATGAAGGAAAAGACAATTAGATTTAATATAGAAAAATTGCTACAGGAGAAATAAAGAATACAGCTATTGGTCACAAAAAGGTACAGAGCTCAAAAACCGAATTATTATCAAGCCAGCAAGGGGACACAGAAACAAATTAGGCTACATGATGTAAATCTTTGAGCATTATGAGAACACTGTAACGGCAGTTCGATCATACAGGTGGTAAATATCAACGAGAGACTACCAACAAAGGCATGCATGACCCTGGTTACCACGATTCCCTCTGGTGTAAAGGCCTCGGTTTTTTTTTTATTTTATTATTTTACAGGACTAACTCTCCAACCTAAACGAGTGATATTCTCTCCAAATTATAATTCCAAAAACCATGTTTGGGATGTTTCAAAAATGAAGTCGAATAAAAATCTATCTGACAATGTTATTACTTATGTTGTAAACCGAAACGATAAAGTTAATTACTGAAACCCAATCTCTGAATGTCTCATTAAACCTGTCAGCCCTCAAAAGCTTGTTGTAAACCAATATATATATATATATAAGAACAAAGAACGTACAAAACTAAGTAAACTCTACAAGGACACTAGAGACCCTTAGATGAAGAAAAGTATCAACAATCTTTGGAATATTATCCAAAATTATCTAAGACACTTCAAAAAAAAGAAAACTTGAACAATGTTTGTTCTGCTTTTAATTCAAATACTGATTCAGAATGTTTTCGAAAGTTTATTAAAAATTTCAACAAAAGAGCTCGTTCAATACAAAATACTCTACCATCATTCATGACTACTATTATATCTATAGCAAAAATGGTTTTTGCAATAACCATTACTCTACCATCATGCCTAAACCAAAAGTTGTCTTTGCAATACAAATTACTCATGACGACTAAATATTTATAATAGAAATGATTCGGCAAAACAAATTATGTTACCACATTCATGACAACTACCATACCTATAAGGAAAGGCCGAAACCTTCAAACCTATCTTTAATAAGTCTTTAAAATACCATGCAAAAAAACAAATTTTTATCTGTATTTTTCATTAAATCGATAACTTTGTAAATCATAATTAAATTCTTTGAAACAAACTTTGTAGACCATCCTCACTATCTAGCTGAAACTATTGTATATATTGATAATGTATACAATTCTCAGTCTCAAAAATTAAAAATTATTGAAAACAACATCTAAATTACAATACCTAAAAAAAAAGACATACAGACAATTTAAATGTTCTATGTATCCTTTCTCTCAGTACTGTAACTTATACGCTAAGGGTCCGCGTAGTAAAAATAAGACTAATTTAAAAATTAGTGTTGACTATAAAACAGGTTCGGCAAATCTTTGGAACTTTCACAAACTGTTAATTTTATTTGAGGACATTCCAAACACGAACTGTTTTACCTCTGGAAATTTAAATGAATTCATCAAGCTAAACAAATCACAATCCACTCGGACAAACTAAAATGGTAAAAAGTGTATTTCGACCTAATTTTTAGGCTTATAAACAGCCTTTCACGATAGAAATTTAACGGTAAAAAAAGTTATTTGGCCTACTTTTTAGGCCTATAAACAGCCTTTCACAGCATACAGGTCAACGATTTATGTTATCATGAAGCTTACTCTACATGACCTGCCAAACTATAAAACTCCTTCCATAATAGAGATGTCAAAATTAATGTTAGCAAAATATTCTCTAAGTTTCATTCTTGAATCAGGGTCCCTGTGCTTCTTATTCACCAAAAGTTAACCATATGTCTGAAAAATGTTTTTTACTCTCTCTATTTATAGACTGTGTGGGTATTTGCAAAAGTACTGCAAACATTTCCATGGCTGCAAATAACAACCAGGATCTCTGAAACAAATTAAAATCTAGTATAAACCACCCTAAAAAAAAAGAAAAAACTCAAAACGATTAATTTTCCAAACTCCTGATTCATTCTCCACCACCCTCCCCCGCCACGTAGCTATTTCTGTTAAATTAATAGGGATCTAATACAGTTCTAAACTCAGTTGAAATAAACATGTCAGTTATATTACAATCATAGCTTAGAAAACAGCAGAGGAATCTTAGCTGAAAATATAGAAATGTAAAAAATGCACAAAACGTAAATTAGACCATTATGAAGAAAACAAATCTTACAAGGTAAAATTGTCGTGTTCTTTTTTATTATTATCATTATTAAATCTCTTTATGCAAGCTTTATCATTATTAGAGCTTTTTATGCAAGCTTTATTATTATCATTATTAGAGCTTTTTATGCAAGCTTCCGACTTCGGGTTTCAACTTTACAGGCTCAAATTAATGAAAATTTGAAATATAACTTACTATTAAGGTTAAGGATATATTGCGTATGGAGTACGGGATACACAAGCATTATACATGATGTTTAACGAAAACAGTATGTTAAAAGTTAAAGATTTTAGATTAATAAATATAAAATTATCGTCATCCTATTAATTGTTCGTCAATTTAGCTTCCTTATATCTGTTCTATAAGTCCTTGTTCGCGGTCATAGGTCATAGGTTTTTATCTTTCTATCATTTTAGCTTCCTTATATCGTCTCTTGGAGTTGGAATGGCTCTTTTTAAGATTAATACTTTCGTTTTGACTTTACTTACTAATTTAAATATTAATTGATTACAAGTTACAGTTTTTACACTAAGGAAGATTATTTTTAGAACAGGTACGATGTTTCGATCACTGGTGCGGTTATTCTCAAGTACACAACTTTTAACGGTGAAACTTGTGTACTCTGAGAATTATCGCACCAGTGATTGAAACGTCACACCTCTTCTAAAAAACAATCTTCCTTACTGTAAAAACTGTAACTTGTAATAAAATAACCATTTTAAAATTGTTTTTGTTTGATTTCATATATTGTTTAATGTACAAACATGCTCGCCCTTTCAGCCGTGGGGGCGTTATAATGTGACGGTCAATCCCACTATTCGTTGGTAAAAGAGTAGCCCAAGAGTTGGCGGTGGGTGGTGATGACTAGCTGCCTTCCCTCTAGTCTTACACTGCTAAATCAGGGACGGCTAGCGCAGATAGCCCTCGTGTAGCTTTGCGCGAAATTCAAAACAAACAAACAAACCAAAAATAAACTACAAACTGTTCAAAATTATCTTTTTTTGTACTGTCTTGAGAGTACCTAGATCTACTTTCACGAAATTTATCCATAACTAGATAAAACTTCAAATAGTGGCTGATAAAATCGGTAATTACATTAACTACGGTAATTTCTTACACTATACCTTAACGACTAACTGATGTTAAGCTAATTATTACGTTCATGAGAAATACGGGACTGCTTAAAACTTTATAGACTGTTTGTTTGCTGTTGTGCACGAAACTAGCTACACGATGGGGTTTTAGTATAATAAGCCCTCAGGCTTAAAGCTGAGCCACCAGGGGGCAAAGCTACACAATAGGTTACTTGCACTCTGTCCACCAAGGAGAATCGAATTTCCGATTTTAGCATTGTAAGTCCGTAAACTTCACACCGACCCACTGGTGGACAAATGTTTGTTGTTAGATACAAAAATACACTATGGGCTATCTGTACTATGTCTCCCAGGGGACTCTAGGCAGACTCTGTATAAACCAATATTTGTGACTCCTCTTTTTTTCTCTCTTTGTTGTTGTTTTTTTTTTTTAATTTTGCTTCCCTACTTATGGACATTCTCCAATAGGGTTTTGTTTATTTATTTTATTTATTTATTTATTTGTAATTAAGCACAAAGCTACACAATGGGCTATCTGTGCTCTGCCCACCACGGGTATCGAAACCCGGATTCTAGTGTTGTAAGTCCGCAGACATACCGCTGTGCCACGTGGGGGGCAGGGGTTTTGTAAATGGATATTTCACTCAGAAACTTTACATAGCTGGGAATTACTCAATCATCACCAGCTGCATGGAAGTTACGTCAGAAGCTCGAGCCACGGGAAAACGAAGTCGATGAACGCATTTAAACCACCCAGGCCTAAACATTGGGCCACACAGAGATTGGTTGAAGATAAGTCGTCTCTTATCCAGCAAGCTGAGACGGTGCAAGGCAAGAATAGATACATGAAAAAGGCTTAATAGTTTATCCTGCAGGTATTTTTATCAACCAAGTAATGGTTCTTAGAGTTGATTACGGTGAAACGTTTTTTTTTTTTGTGGGGGGGGGGAGGTGCACGATTTAGTTTTAATCTGAATGGAAAAGACAAATACATAATTATGTTATTTAATTAGCAGCGTTAAATATTTTGATTCCGCGCTTCCCATCAGAGGTGAGTTATTTAATCAAATAAATATATTAAGTAATAGTTTACCATATATATAAGTAACCAAGCTTCTCTGGTTCAAATGTACTTAAACCACTCAAATTAAATCGAATTTGACATCAAACAGTTCATCAGACTGAGAAGGTCCATTTAAAAAAGAATATTTACTAGTATGACTGTTACAACTTTTAATTTTGGGTTATTAGCAGATATAACAATTACACAGGCCTACGAATTTAAGCTTCGTAAAAGTTGTTTTGGTTTTAATAACGGATTTTCCGTAAATTAACTACACAGATCTCGAAAATAATATTCATTTTTTCTATCACTTAAGGATTATTTATAAATCGGGAAGAAGTAAAACTCTTACTTAGATCAAATTATTATTTCGTTTACCAACATGAACATTTTTTATTATTATGTGGGTTTCTCGTGGGTTCTAGAACGATCGATAAGACTCTCACGTCGTGATTGGTCTAGAGAAATCTATAGCCAGTGGTTGTCAACATTTTAAGCATAACAAAACGTGACCTGATTTCAATGAAAATGTTCACTTATGTAAAAGTACATATGACGTTTAGTGAAAATTCTGTAGGTGATGGAGAAAAATGGATATCATTTTCAGATTCAGCGTACAGAAATTACTGTAGAGCATGTACAAATTTCAAGATAATAAAACCATCGCAGGCCTGCGTTATTAACTTCCGATCAAAGCAGGGCACATACATAAATCAGAAATAAATTTTAAAAAATCCGTTGATGCATTGATTCGTCAGTTAGTAATCCTAGCTGTTAGTGATAGTTTCAACAACATAGAAGATTTAAGTTAGTCCTAAATCCGTATACTATGCAAGTGAACAATGCAAAATAATTCGCATAATAAAAATAAACAATAAAAATGAACAATAGAAATAATAGGCAATAAAAATAAACAATAGAAATAAAAGACAATAAAAATAAACAATAGAAATAATAGACAATAAAAATGTTATATACATTAAATATTTTACCCACCCAAAAGTCATACTTTAAAGCTATACTTTTAATATTTAGCTTACTTTCTTTCTGAAACACAGAAATGTCTGTTGTCAAGGGCATAGCTACAAAATGGGCTATCTGTGCTCTGCCTACCACGAGTTAGGCAACCCGGTTTTTATCGTTAGAAGCCCTCAGACGTACCGATGGGCTTAAGCTAGTGAACGCTTCTAGGAAGCACATTCTTCTCAGTCATTTCGTTTACAGTCTAATCTCCCCAGTTATCCATTAAATTTATGAAAATAACCAGTGTTTAAACACAATGAAATGCCCTAATCGGTCACCCAAAGCTGAAACTTAACTAACCTATCTTTGACAGTGGCAGATGAAAATGAAAATCACTGTCATTAGTTTAAAATTCTCGCTATTTGCAGTCTCATCAAAAGTGTTTAGTTCCTGCTAAATTCTTTTTAATTATTCACTTTTTGTTGTTTTTTAGGTAATCTAGCTTTTTTTTTCGTGTAGGTGATGGAACTTCTTATTGTCTGCTCAGGTTCCAGTAGATACGTTTATCAAATATTAAAAATTCATTTCTTGTCCACCTGTGTTTCTTTAAAACTAAACTGTCTTTTTTTCTTTTTTTTTACATCACCTACTGTACGGAAACATTCTCACCAATCCTGCTCACATGGCTTATTGTGGGAGAAGCGTCTGTCCCTGGAATGTCAAGTTACGTGATTCCCTCTTATCAAACTAGGGTGCGGGTAACAAAAACGAATAAAAACAGGTTTTCGAGTCCTGATCATAAAAGAAAGTTACTGCCAAAGTACTTTGGTTGAGGTCTATGCAGGTATAACCCTAGTTAAACACAATATTTACTATTTTTTGTAAAATCACTAAGTTGTTACTTAATAATCTCAAAACGGCACAAGATGTTGCATGTGAAATAATAGAGAATGAGGTAAAAAAAATAGTACAATTGAAAAAATCAAAATATTTTCATTTTTACTCAGAGTAAAATGTGTATTCTTTGTTCACAATTTCGTATTAATGAGATACATTTCCATACGTGTAACATTGCTGCTACTGAGATGGTTGTCCTATAACATTCGGTATGGAATAAAAAAACAGACAAAATTGTAAACCTTTTAACTATAGGCTGTATAATAAACACACGTGACATGTATGCTTAGCGAAGTATATACCTGAGTTCATTGTCTTCATTCAACTATTTCTCAGAATTATATAGTAATAAAACGTGGGCTTCTGAAAATTTGCGTTCATGGGCATCCGTAGAAATGTTTCCGGGGGGGGGGGGCAAAATAGTATGAAATTGCGAAGAAATTGAAAAATTCATATACATATGCTGAATGAATAAAGAAAGAATTATGTTTCTCATTTTCCGGGGGGGGGTGGCAAGCGGCTCCTCCCCTGCAGACGCCCATGCTTGCGTTTGTCTTTGAGAAAGTTCCAGAAGATTGCAATGTCGCTACAAAGGCTTGTTTGTTTGTTTGTAATTAAGCATAAAGCTACACAAGGGGCTATCTGTGCTCTGCCCACCACGGGTATCGAAACCCGGATTCTAGCGTTGTAAGTCCACAGACATACCGCTGTGCCACTTGGAGGCGCTGAGTACTTTATTGCAATCTACTCAGTATACATTTTATATAAAATATCACTCTTACTTACTTGAAAGCTAACTTTCTTGTCAAGCCTTTTAAATTAAACCTTTATATAAAAAAAAGTTTTTAAGCATAACGTTTTAATTTTGGTAGTGGCTTTTATCAAACGTCTTGCTACACCTACAATATTTTAATCAATGTGTACAATTGTGTTATTTGATATTAATTTTAAGGCTAATTATAAAATGAATTGTGAAATGTTGTCGGTTTTTAGTACATTTACATTTATAAGTTAATATATGTGAATTGCACATATATATGTATATGTATGTGTATGCATACAAACATATTGTACAGTTCATGACATTACACTTTAATATGGACCATACTCAAGACAGATTGAAGTAATTTTACACGCTTACAACCAGTGTTGGTGAGATTCTGCAGTATCCTCAGTGGCTCCTTTGAATGTCCTGTTTCAAGCGACCTAAATTTAATATCTGAATTCACTTGTCGGGATACAATACTTCTTCAAAGAGCGTAAACATTCAAACATCTGGTTGAAATCTGTTTCAGTATGGTTGAATTCTGTTGAGCTTATAGCCAAATGGCCCATCTTCTTTTCTTCAAGGAATGTGTCGACTACTTTAGCATAAAGTGGGTAAGCTTTATTATCCATTAAGTTGAAATTAAGGCCAATTGCACCGACAGCACCTAGGATTTCGTTCCCCCTATATGTGCAATTAATAACACCATTCTGCAAGATGTATAGGTCGGAAAATTCATCAATGTTTATTATTACCCACACCATACTCCCCCCCCCACTGCCATTCGTATCACGTTAGTGTATAAAAATAGGTTAGATTCGTTTCTAGATTTCCTCCAAAAAAAAACGCCCGTTATATGGCTGTAGGACAAAGCGTGGCTCCTCCTGTAAAAAAAAAAAAAAACGTATATTCTTTGGTCCAGTGAAGTGTTCTTCACAACATTGTGGGCGAGTTGTTTCGTTTCTTGTTATGAGTGGAATACACCTTCCTGGTGGTATTGAAATATGTTTTCAACTGTCTACAATGTTTCCAGATGCGAACATCTGATTCGGTCTTGAAGAAGGAATCTTAAGATTGCAGCGAATCAGAACCGACAAATAAAGGTCGTATTCTTCTACAATGGACGACGGTCTGTCTTGTTCAGGTGTCCATCAACTATATATATATATATTTGCTTGACCACCCCATTTCTGCTAACAATGCTTTCAGACACGTTGAAACCCATTTATAACAGCCCACTGTAATTAGCTGGCTTCCTTTATTGCGATAATTATCCGCAAGAGTGAAACATGTAAACTTTGTTTTTTATTTAATCATGATCCATGAGTAATGTGAAACACTTAGGACTTAGTGACTCACTTAAAAGTGACAAATGAGTCACGATTGTGTGAGACCACAACATACAGCATAGGCTCAATGACCAGTCTTTCAGCATTTCACATCACATGACGAATCATCAGATGCCTGATAAGAATAAAATTGAACTGAGTAGGGGTGAGTAGCATTATTTCATAACAGTGTTTCTGCTTTATCACAGCTATAATATTGCACGCTTTAGACTGAGAGGTTACGATTTTACAGCCAATGTAGAGGAATTAAACCTACTTTCCTTAGCTGGTACCATAGCGTTGTGAATATCTTTACTTCTTCGAAGGAAAAAAACAAAACAAACGTATTTGCAAAGGTCATTAAACCATTTACGAAAACAAAACAATATCAAGTATTTCTTGGGCCATTTGATTATGATAAAGCAATTCACCCTAAGTTGAATTTGATAGTAGGCGTTAATATAATGTAAGATGTGATACTTACTAACACTTTCTGTACAAGATAGTGCCTAATCACAAGGCTTCATGAGCCGAGCGCGACCCAGTGGCTAGTGTGTTGAAGTGTGGATCTGAGGTTCTATGGTTCGCGCCTCTTAAGCGACTAAAAACAAATAGCACCCTACACTCAGTGGTTATGGGTGCTTTATAAGAGTGACAGTCGAATCATGTTATTCGGTCTGATAAGATTAGCTCAACAGATGATGGTGTTAACTAGTTACCTTCTCTCTAGTATATCACTTCAAAATTAGAGACGGCAAGCGCAGATGGCCCTCTAATAGATTTTGCGCAAAATTCAACAAATAAAACAAAGCTTTATTTTATAATTCGAAATAAAGCAAACAGGATATGACGTCACGTATAATTATTATCATGCTTTGATATTTAGTTCTTCGTTAAGCAGGCTTTTTCTAGTTTTGGTTTGTTTTGAA